>NW_028270156.1:108896544-109196544 GCF_037043375.1 Chiloscyllium plagiosum
CGACCCTGGCGACATCATTGTAAGTCTTTTTTGAGACCTTTCAAGTTTCACGACATCTTTCCGATAGGAAGGAGACCAGAATTGCACACAATATTCTAAAATTGGCCCAACCAATATCCTGTACATCCGCAACATCAGCCCCAACTCCTATACTCAATACTCTGACCAATAATGGAAAGCATACCAAGAATTTTCTTCATTATGCTATCTATCCGTGACTCCAGTTTCAAGGAGCTATGAACCTACAGTCCAATGTCTGTTTGTTCAGCATTACACTGGAGGACCTTACCAATAAGTGTATAAGTTGTTGTAAGATTTGCTTTCCAAAAAATGCAGAACCTCGCATTTATCTAAGTTATACTCCATATGCCAGTTTTCAGGCTATAGGCCCATCTGATCAAGTTCCCGTTGTAATCTGAGGTACCCTTCTTCGCTGTCCACTACACCTCCGATTTTGATGTCATCTGCAAACTTACTAACTGTACCTCTTATGCTGACATCCGAATCATTCATATAAATGACGAACACTTGTAGGTCCAACACCGATCCTTGTGGCACTCCACTGGTCACAGGTCTCCAATCTGAAAAACATCCTTCCACAACCACCTATGCCTTCTACCTTTGAACCAGTTCTGTATCCAAGTGGTTAGTTCTCACTGTATTCGGTGAGATATAAACTGGGTAAACAGTCGGATCTGGTCGAACAACTTACTGAAGTTCATATCGAAGACGTCCACTGCTGTGCATCATCAATCCTCTTTGTTACTTTTTAAAAAAAAACTCTATCAAGTTTGTGAGACATGGTTTCCCACGCACAAAGCCGTGTGACTATTCCTAATCAGTCCTTGCCTTTCCGCATACATTTACATCCTGTCCTTCAGATACTCCTTGACAAGTTTCTCAATCTTCATTTACAGTCAAACGTTTTAGTCCGTTTATCCAATCTTGGTCAGTTCTCCCCTCATGCCGTGTAATTGGCTTTGTTTTGATTTTGGACTTTTTGCGTGTGTTTAGAACGATCATTCATTTTATCATTTGTATTCATTTGTTGGTTATGTTGCAGACCCAGATCCATAATGATAAAATTAAACAACAGTCCAGTACAAGAACATGCCTTTCAGCCCAGCAAGCCCGCACTAACACATGATGTCATTCCAAAGTTAAAACAAAAGTATTTGCTCCAATACCTTCTATGTCATTCTATTCCTTACTAACTCATACTCGTGCCAAGATCCCTCTGAAACCTTGCTATTTTGGCTTCTTCCCCTCTGACAGTGCATTCCAGGCACTTTCACATTCTGTCTGGAACAGCAAAAAAAAAAAAACACTTACCTATCACATCTCCTGAACTTACTCCATTTTACATAAAATCTACGGTCCTGAGTAATTGATACTTCTACTCTGGGGGAAAAAGCCTCTAACTGTCCTTCTATCTATGCCTCTGATAATTTTATAAATATCTATCAGGAAGCCCCATAGCCAATGATGCCCAGGTGCAAACAAACCATGTGTGTTCAATTTCTCCTCCTGGCTCATACCCTCCAAACCAGACAACATGCTAGTAAAACTTTTCCATACCCTCTCCAACATTTCAACATCGTGTGGCAACTAGTAGTGTACACAGTATTCTAGATCAATGGTGCTGGAAAAGCACAGCAGTTCAGGCAGCATCCGAGGAGCTTCAGCAAAATCGACGTTTCGGGCAAAAGCACTTCATCAGGAATAAAGGCAGAGAGCCTGGTGCGTGGAGAGATAAGCTAGGGGAGGATGGGGGTGGGGACAGAGTAGGATAGAGTTTGTGCGAAGATTTGTAGCTCGGGTGCTCGTTGTTGTGGTTCTGTTCGCCGAGCTGGAAGTTTTTGTTGCAAACGTTTCGTCCCCTGCCATCAAAGAAGTGCTTCGCAGGAGGCTCCCAAGCACTGATGATGTCGCCTAGCCAGGGGACGAAACGTTTGCAACAAAAACTTCCAGCTCGGCGAACAGAACCACAACACAGAGTAGGATAGAGTACAATGGGTGAGTTGGGGAGGAGATGAAGGTAATAGGTCAGGGAAGAGAGTGTAGAGTGGATAGGTGGAAAAGGAGCTAGGCATGTCGGACAAGTCCGGACAAGTCAAGGGGACTGGAAGTTTGAAACGAGAATGAGGTGGGGGAAGGGGAAATGAGGAAGCTGTTGAAGTCCACATTGATGCCCTGGGTTGAAGTGTTCCGAGGCGGAAGATGAGGCGTTCTTCCTCCAGGCGTCTGGCGGTGAGGGAGCGGCGGTGAAGGAGACCCAGGACCTCCATGTCCTCGGCAGAGTAGTAGGGGGAGTTGAAATGTTGGTCCACGGGGCGGTTTGGTTGATTGGTGCGGGTGTCACGGAGATGTTCCCTAAAGCGCTCTGCTAGGAGGCGCCCAGTCTACACAATGTAGAGGAGACCGCATCGGGAGCAACGGATACAATAAATGATATTAGTGGATGTGCAGGTAAAAGTTTGATGGATATGGAAGGCTCCTTTAGGGCCTTGGATAGAGGTGAGGGTGGAGGTGTGGGCACAGGTTTTACAGTTCCTGCGGTGGCAGGGGAAAGTGCCAGGATGGGAGGGTGGGTCAAAGGGGGGCGTGGACCTGACCAGGTAGTCACAGAGGGAACGGTCTTTGCGGAAGGCGGAAAGGGGCGGGGAGGGAATATATCCCTGGTGGTGGGGACTTTTAGGAGGTGGCGGAAATGTCGGTGGATGATTTGGTTAAGGCAGAGGTTTCAATATCCATCAAAATCTTACCTGCACATCCACTAATATCATTTATTGTATCCGTTGCTCCCGATGCGGTATCCTCTACAATGGGGAGACTGGGCGCCTCCTAGCAGAGTGCTTTCGGGAACATTGTCATTTATGAAGCATCTGAAAATAATTGGGCCGAGGGCAGCGAGCACTCTGACAGCTCACTGATGCTGTCCCTCTCTCTGAGCTCGGAAGCTGGCTTCAATTCCACCTCCTCCAGAGGCATCTAACAACATATCTGAAAACAATAATGTTACAGTAACTTCCCCAAATAACTGAGTGACGACTTGGCTACCTCAATCAGTTGGACCGCCGGTTTGTAATGCAGATTAATGCCGACGGTGTGGGTAAAATTCTGCACTGACTGAGGTGACTGAAAAGGGAGAACTCAACCTCTCCCTTATTTGAGGCATGATGACTGCCCAGTTAAACTGCCACCAGTCGTCTCTGTCCAAAGAGAGAGCAGCCCCATCATCCTGTCGAAGTATGGTGCCTCACCTTTCCACTTCTGATCTACAGGTTTACCCAGAAACCCCTCCCCTGGGAAACTGCTGCAGAGCTGTCCTGGAGCTGAGATGAATGCTCTCCTCCAACCCCAGCCACCTTCCTTTCAGGTATAACTTCAACCAGTGCAAACGGTTCCTATTTGCTCCAGTTTTGTCATTAATCCTTGATAGGAAACTTGGTCAAATGCAGATATGACGATGTTAAGCTCAGTCACTGTTACCTCACCTCTAGAATTCAGCTGCATGGTCTCTTGTACATCGTTAAACCAAGGCTTCAATGAGCCCAAGGGATGAGAGCCTAAACTGAGCTTCAGTGAGCAGTTTGGTGCTGAGGAAGTACTGCTTGATCCCACTGTGAGTGACATCCCTTTATTAATGATAGAGATGAGAGCAATGGGGTAGACATTGATTGTCTGATGATTTGTCTGTGTGTGTACAGGACACACCCGAATAGTTTCCCACATTGACAAGTCGATGCCAGTGCTGTATCCCAGCAGGAACAGCTTGAATGGAATGTTATCAGGGCCCACAGGCTTTGTATTCCCCATTTCTCCAGTCGTTTGGAATTACCACACACAGTGAATCGAATTCGCTGAATACTGCCGTCTGGAGGAGACCAACATAGATCCTCCTATCGATACTTCTGTCTGAACTTTGTTGTGGTCATTTCAGACTGAGCTTTTCTATTGTTGTGTCGGGCCATTCCATCATTGAGGAAGATGTTATGTGGGGATCCTCCTCAGCCAGAGTTGTTTGATTGATACCACCATTCGACCTGACTGCATATGACAGGATTGTAGCGATTAGATCGAATTGTTAGTTAGATCTGTCTGTCACTGGCTGTTTATGCTATTTGGTGAGTAAGTGGTCCTGTTCAGTAATGTCACCTCATTTTGAGGTGTACCTGGTGCTGCTCCTGGCCAGCCCTCCTGTATTCTCCATTGAACAAGAGTTTATCCACTGGCCTGATGGTCAGGGTAAAGTGGAGCATATGCCAGGCAGTGACAGTGAAAATTGTGCGAGAGTACAATTCTGCTGCTGATGACTCGAATCACCTCACACAGGCCAGTGCTGAGTTCTAGATCTCTTTGAAATCTGTCCCGTTAAGCTCGGGACATGTGTATCTCACATTTGCGCTGATGCGTGTACACACACACACGCGCGTGCACACACATACACACAGGCACACAAAGTAAAAGTGGGACTTTGTCTCCAGATCTACTGTGTGCGGTATACACTGTTCCCAAAGTGCTAATCGATTAATGTCTCTGCAGCCGATAGGTTGGTGAGGATGAGGTCAAGTATGTTTCTCCCTGTCAATCATTCCCTCTCCACCCGGTGCCGAACCAGTCTCCGCAGCTTTGTTCGTTTGGACCCGACCATCTGGATCAGCAATGCTGCTGCTGTGCCCCTCTGGGTGGTGGTTTTGAAATGGCCCACCCAGTATACATTCCCCAGCTCATTCACTCTGTCAGTGAGTCTCCAAGTGTTGTTCAATGTAGAGGGACACTGATTCATCAGCTGATTTCTGCAATGTTTTCTCTATTAAGACATTGCACAATTCCGTTTTTAAACTATCTATGTAAATCTCTATCTTTCCCTATCATGTCCTCCAGCCACTACATCCATATGTATCTCAGTAACCTTCCGTATCACTACAATATTTATCTCATACTCCAGCCCCTTCTATCACTGTAAATTCCGCCAGCCTCCACACCTCTCCGCATCTCTCTAACCTCCAGATGCTTCACCTTTCTACACATCCTGTGAATGAATTTAAAAGTATCTCACTAATCTATTCTAGCATGCACAGGCCACGCTGTCTCTGTAATATTCCTAACCTTGCTTTCCTGTCTCTGCAACATCTCCAGCCTTGCTTTTTTATCTCTGTAACATTTCCAGCCTATCTTTCCCATCTCTGTAACGTCTCCAGCCATCCTTTCCTATCTCTGTAACGTCTCCAGCCTTGCTTTCATATCTCTGTAAAATCTCCAGCCATGCTTTCCTATCACTGTGATACTTCCAGCCTTGCTTTCCTATCTCTGTAACATCTCCAGCCTTGCCTTCCTCTCTATCTGTAACATCTCCAGCTTTGCTTTTCTATCTCTCGCTAACATCTCCAGTCTTGCTTTTCTCTCTCTCTCTAACATCTCTAACCTTGCTTTCCTCTCTCTGTAACATCTCCAGCCTTGCTTTCCTATCTCTGTAACATCTCCAGCCAGTCTTTCTTATAACTGTGATATCACCAGCCATGCGTTCCTTTCTCTGTAACATCTCCAGCCTTGCTTTCCTTCACACCTCAGTGAAATGTTTTTTTTTCACACCTCAGTGAATTGGTTATATATCTGCTCCTGTATTTTCATCTTTCTGGGGCTCTATAAAATATCTCCAGCAATGTATCTGTCATTGTTTGGACCCTTACCTTGACCGATAAAGCCTCATTTGTAGACACGTCCAAGATATCATCTCTCCTTACTACAGTAACTGTTCCTTAATTAATAATGCAACATTACCTCCTCTTTAACACCCTCTCCTGTCCTGCCTATAGTTCCAGAACAAGAGACTATGGAGTTTTAGCCCTGACCTCTCTCAAACACGTCTCTGAGATGGCAAAATGTTCCACCTCCACATGTCAACTCATGCCATTATCACATCAGTCTGTCTGATAATACTCCCAGCAATAACATAAGCTGGAATATAACACTTGGAATATTCTGTGCCTCAGAGCTCTTCAATCATTAACTATTTGTTATCAGGCTACCCAAACCATGAAGCAAAAATGTAACTCTGGGACTGAATAAATACTTATTGAATTGTAAGTTCTTCTAAAAAAATGTATTCATCAAGTGCAACTTTCCAGATCTGAGCAGTCAGCTCCACATACAATGAGTTTCTGGTGGTTAATTCCCCGCTCAGTGTGCAGAGGGGACAGCCCTCAGTAGCGGAGAAAGTGAGGACTGCAGTTGATGGAGATCACAGTCGAAAAGTGTGGTACTGGAAAAGCACAGCAGGTTAGGCAGCATCCGACGAGCAGGAGAGTCAACGATTCGTGCATGTGCTCTTTATCAGGAAGGCATTGGTGCATTTGTTTGGATCCCGTGATTCGCAGGACGTTGGGAACTGTACTTATTCAGGAAGACAGAACTGCATACAGCACTGAAGATGAAAGCAGTCAATCAATTGGTTGGACAGGGTTAGACAAGTTGAGGGGAAGTACAGTCCGATTGAAGTACAAACAGAAGGATAGATGAACCCCCTGGGCTAAATGGGGTATACATGAGGTTACTCCAGGAAGTATTGAAAGAGATTGATGTGCCTTTGGTAATGATCTTTGTGTCTTCACTGTCCACTAGAGAAGTACCAGATGATTGGAGGGTGGCAAATATTATTCCCTTGTTCAGGGAAGGGAATAGGGATAACCCAGGGAATGATAGAACAGTAATTCTTACATCAGCGGTAGGCAAAGTATTGGAGACGTTTCTGAGAGAAAGGATTTGCAATTATTTAGAAAACGATAGTTTGATTAGAGATGGTCAGCATGGCTTTGTGAGGGGCAGGTCATCCCTCAGAAACCTTATTGAATTCTTTGAAGGTGTGAAAAAACATGTTGATGAAGGTAGGCCAGTAGATGTGGTGAACACGAATTCTAGAAAGGTGTTTGATAAGGTTCCCCATTGTAGGCTCATTCATAAAGTAAGTAAGCATGGGATGCAGGGAAATGTGGCTGTCTGGATATGGACTTGGCTCGCCCATAGAAGGCAAAAGATGGTAGCAGATGGAAAGTAATCAGCCTGGAGGTCAGTGACCAGCGGTGTTCACCGGGGATTGGCTCTGGGACCTGTGCTCTTTGTGATTTTTATCAATGACTTTGACGAGGAAGTGGAATGGTGGGTTAGTAAGGTGCCGATGACATGAAGGTTGATGGAGTTGTGGATAGTGTGGAGGGTTGTTGTAGGTTGCAACAGGACACTGACAGGATGCAGAGCTGGACTAATAAGTGGCAGATACAGTTCAACCTTAAAAAGTGTGAAGTGATTTATTTTGGAATTTTGCGTTTGCATACAGAATATAGGGTTAAAGGCAGAATTCTTGGCAAAGGGGATGAAAAGAGGGAAATTGGGGTCCATGTCCATAGATCCCGCAAAGTTACCAACCAAGCTGACAGGGTTGTTAAGAAGATGTATGGTATGTTGGCTTTCATTAGCAGGGGGATTGAATTTAAGAATACCGAGGTTAATGCTTATCTCTATAAAGTTGTTGTTCAACAATGCTTGGAATATTGTGTTCAGTTGTGGTTGCCTCATTAGAGGAAACATGTGGAAGGCTCAGAGAGTATGCAGAGGAGATTTACCAGGATGCTGCCTGGACTGAAGGACATGTCTTAGTAAGAAAATTTGAGTGAGCTCGGGCTTTTCTCCCTGGAGTGAAGAAGAATGACAGCTGACTTGATAGAGGTGTACAAGATGTTGAGAGACAAAGATTAGATAGCCAGAGTCTTTTCAACAAGGGGAATAATTTTAAAATGATTCGAGGAAGGTTTCGGGGAGATGTCAGAGGTAGGTTCATAACACAGAGAGTGGTGGGAGCGGAATGCACCGACAGCGGTGGTAGTAGAATCAGATATATTAGGGAAATTTAAGAAGACTCTTGGATGGACACATGGAAGTTAGTACGTTGAAGGTTATGAAGGTTAGCCTGATCTAGAGTAGGATAAAAGGCCGGCAAAACACTGAGGGCTGAAGGGCTCTGACTGCGCTGTACTTTTCTATGTTCCAGGATTCATCCACCTTCTGGATTCTCCTCAGTTGGAAAATGTGTGAGGGAGTGAGGTGTGTGAGGACAGGAATCTGGGAGGGGCGTTAGGCCTAGATTTCCAGTTATGGTGTGTATGGTTACTGTCATCTGAGTGTCAGCACAATATGTGTGGTTCCCTAGACCAAACAAAATCCACGAAGTTCAGTTACTAATGTGATTTTTGGCTTGCTGTTTGTTCCTGGTTGTTCAGATATATTCTGTTGTGTGACCCATATATTAATATCTGACCATCCACAGACGTGTACAATTATATTTTGATACTGGCGAATGTGAATGTTTCAAAGGGTCATTATGAGACACAAGATACTGCAGAAGACTATCAAAGTGTGAATGTTTTCACCCAGTGTCTGGTCTCGGATGCAGGTTTATGGTGTCCTGGGGGCATGCCAGATTTCATCACCACAAGTAACTTGTGCGGTTTGATTCTGACCCTCCATGTCCATAAATCTGCTCCCTGAGCCAGGCTTTGACTGAAGATAAATTTGTAAGACCTGGCTCCTGTTCAGTCATTGGTATCTAATTTAGACAACATTTGTACCTGCAGTGACAGCAGTGACAGCCTGTTGGCTAGTTTCCTCCTGCTTCAGGTGGATTCCAAATGGTTCACTGTGAGGGAATATTTGAATGACTGCCCTGACCCAGTTTGGAAACTCTATGGACAGATTCAGGAGCAGGCCAGTGTCTCACTCAGTGTCACAGGCAGCTGTGAGGTCCAGTTTCACTGTCCCCGAATTCAGGCCTTTTGCAATCCACTTTTAATGTTGGTCATGATGCAAAATGATGGGTTTACTGCCCTGAACAATGATCAGGAGTTTGCCATGTTTGTGAATTGAGCAATAATAAGGTATGATTTACAATTATTCAACTGAACAATAACGGCATCATCTCTGAAAACATTGGATTCGATATTTATGGAAGTAAAATATAAACACCGAAGAACCTGTTTGTGATACAAAAGTAAAGAATGCACATTTTGTTTTGTACCGAAAAAGAATATTTTTTCGTTCTGTTTTGGTGATTACAATTACACATTGAATCTCAGTATTCAAATACACACATTGCCGCTCTATCATTTGCAAAGTGGTTGACCCCTGACTGATTGCATATTCAGAGTGAACAAATGATTGAACAATCAAATAGACTTATAACTCTTTACAAATTTAAATATAATCAATCAACTTAATTTCTCACTTGAAAAGTGTGAACTTCAGCTATTTGCCAACGATTCTATTAGTTTTAAAATAATGATGGAAAAGGATAGATTAAATCAAACAGTCGAAGTTCTAAATTGGAGAAAGGCCAATTTTAACGGTATTAGGCAATAACTTTCAAAAACCGATTGGGGGCAGATGTTCGCAAGTAAAGGGATGGCTGGAAAATGGAAAGACTTAAGAAATCAGATAGCCAGAGAGCAGAGAGAGTAAATTCTTGTTAGGGTGAAAGGAAAGGCTGGTAGATAGAGAGAGTGCTCAACGACTAAGGAAATTGTGGGTCTTGTTAAGAAAAAGAAGGAAGCATATGACAGGTTCAGGCAGCGTAGATCGAGTGAATCCTTGGAAGAGTATAAAGGTAGTCTGAGTATACTAACGGGGGAAATCTGGAGGGCAAAAAAAGGGACATGAGATAGCTTTGGCAAATAGAACGATGGAGAATCCAAAAGGATTTTACAAATACATTGAGGACAAACTGGTAAATAGGGAGAGAACAGACCCCTCAAAGATCAGTAAGGTGTCTTTGTGTGGAGCCGCAGGAGACAGGGAGATTCTAAAAGAGTATTTTGTATCAGTGTTTACTCAGGAGAAAGTCATGGGAGATGTTGGCATACAGAGAAATCGATGGTGACATCTTGAAAAATGTCCATATTACAGAGGATGAAGTGCTCGATGTCTTGAAATGCATAAAGGTGGATAAATCTCCATGAACTGATCGATCAGGTGTACACTAGAATTCTGTGGGAAACTAGGGAAATGATTGCTTGGCCTCTTTCCATTGATAGTCACAGGTGAGGTGCCAAAACACGGTGCCACTGTTTAAGAAAGGTGTTAAGGACAAGCAAGGAAACTATAGACCAGTGAGCCTGACGTCACTGGAGGGCATGTTGTTGCAGGGAATCCTGAGGGACAGGATGTACATGTATTTGGAAAGGCAATGACTGATTTGGGAAAGTGAATCTGGCTTTGTGTGTGGAAAATCATGTCTCACAAACTTGATTGAGTATTTTGCAGAAGTAACAAAGATGATTGATGCGGGCAGATCAGTGGACGTGATCTATAAGGACTTCAGTAAGGTATTCGTTAAGGTTCCCCATGGGAGACTGGTTATCAAGGTTAGACCTCATAGAATACAGGGAGAACTAGCCATTTTGATACAGAACTGTCTAAAGGTAGAAGACAGAGGGTGGTGGTGGTGGAGAGTTGTTTTTCAGATTGTTGGCGTGTGACCAGTGGACTGTCACAAGGATCAGTGCTGGGTCTACTACTTTTAGGCATTCATATAAATGATTTGCATGTGAGTATAAGAGGTATAGTTAGTACGTTTTGCTGATGACATCCAAATTGGAGGTGCAGTGGACAGCGAAGACGGTTACCTCAGATTACAACGGAATTTTGATCAGATGGGCCAATGGGCTGACGAGTGGTTGGTGGAGTTTAATTTAGGTAAATGCGAGATGCTGCATTTTGGGAAAGCAAATCTTAGCAGGAGTTATACTCTTAATGGTGAGGTTAAAGGGAGTGTTGCTGAACAACGAGAACTTGGAGTGCAGGTTCATTGTTCCTTGAAGGTAGAGTCTTAGATAGACAAGACAGTGAAGAAAACATTTGGTATGCTTTTCTTAATTCGTCAGAGCATTGAGGACAGTGGGTGGAAGTTCGTGTTGCGGCTGTACAGGAAGTTCGTTAGGCCACTTTTGGAATATTGTGTGCAATTCTGGCCTCCTTCCTATCGGTAGGATGTTGTGAAACTTGAAAGGGTTCTGAACAAATTTACAAGTATGTTGCCAAGGTTGGAGTGTTTGAGCTATAGGTGGAGGTTGACTAGGCTGGGGATATTTTCCCTGGAACGTTGGAGGCTGAGGGGTGACCTTAGAGAGGTTTATAATATCATGAGGGACATGAATGTGGAAATAGACAATGTATTTTCCCTGGTGTGGGGGAGTCCAGAACTAGAGGGCATAGGTGGAGGTTGGGAAGGAAAAATATAAAAGTGACGTAAGGGGCAACATTTTCACACACAGGGTGGTACGAGTATGGAATGAACTGACAGAGGAAGTGGTGAAGGTTGGTACAATTGCAACATTTAGATGGTGTCTGGATGGGTATATGAATAGAAAGTGTTTCGAGGGATATGGGCTGAGTGCTGGCAGATGGGACTAGATTGGATTGGGATATCTGGTCGGCATGGATTAGTTGGACGGAAGGTCTGTTTCCATGTTGTACATCTGTATGACTCTGTGACTGTAATTTAGCGATGACAATAATTTGACATGCACTGTCAAATAAATAAATGATTTATATTATTAAATTGTAGCATACAATAAGTTGAAAACTTGCAATTTTTAGAATGAATGATAAAGAACAAAGAGCATTCCAACACAGGAACAGAACCTTCGGCCCTCCTAGCCTGCGCTGATCCAGATCCCCTATTTTCTAAGAGCCGATATCACTCTGCTCCCTGCCCATACATGTATCTGGCAGATTCATTGTAGATTACACTATCGTTCCTGCCCCTACCACCTCCGCTGCCAGCACGTTCCAGGCTGCCACCACCCTATGTGTAAAGCGCTTCCCACATATATCCCTCAGGCCCTAAACCTTTCCCTTTCATTTTGCAACTCAATTACTAGGAGTCATGAGTACACGATTTGGGGTAAAGCTTCTTGGTATACACCCTGTCTATATCTCTTTTGATTTTGTAGACCTCAATCAGGACCCCCCTCAACCTTTGTCTTTATAATAAAAATAGTCCTAATCTACCCAACCTCTTTCGATAACAAGCACCCTCCATCCCAGGCAACACCCTGGTGAACCTCCTCTGCACTCTATTCAAGCTGCACATCCTTTTGGTAATGAGGTGACCAGAACTGTATGCAGTATTCCAAAGGCCAAACCAAAGTCCTATGCAACTGTAACATGACCTGCCAACGCTTGTACTCAACACCTGATCCAATGAAGGAAAGCATGCAGTCTGCCTTATTGACCAATTTACTGACCTGAGTTGCCACCTTCAGGAAATAATCAAACTGAACACTCAGATCTCTCTGTACGTCAATTTTCCCCAGGACTTTTATATTTAATGCATAATTTGCTCTCGAATTGGATCCTCCAAAATGCATCACCTCGCATTTGCACAGATTGAACTCCATCTGCCATATCTGTGCCCATTTCTCCAATCTATCTATATTCTGCTGCATTCTCTGGCAGTCCTCTTCATTATCTGCTACTCCAACAATCTTGGTATCCTCTGCAAACTTGCTAATTAGGCAAACGATACCTTCTTCCAAATCATCAATAAATATATCACAAACAACTGTGGTCCCAGCGTGGATCGCTGCTGCACACCACTGGTCATAGGTCACCATTTTGAGAAATCCCCTTTTCCTCATACTCTCTTACTCATGTTGCCCAGCCAGTTCTCTATCCATCTATATTAAACACCCTGAACCCCATGCGACTTCACCTGCTCCATCAGCTTACTATGGGCAACCTAACTGAACACGTAACTCAAGTCCCTCAGTAGCTTCTCCAGCAGCTTACCTACGACTGATGTCAGGCTCGCCGTTCTATAATAAGCTGGATTATCCCCGCTACCCTTCTTAAACAAAGGGAAAACATTAGCAATTCTCCAGTCCTCCAGGACCTCACCAATGTTCAAAGATCCTGCAAAGATACAAGTTAACGCCCCACTTATTTCCTCTCTCAATTTCCTTAGTAACGTGTGGTAGATCCCATCCAGACCTGGGGGTTTGTCTACATTAATACCTTTTAGAATATCCAAAACCTCCTCCCTCTTTATGTCGACTTGACCCAGTGTACTCAAAGATCTA
The DNA here is from genome assembly GCF_037043375.1 of Chiloscyllium plagiosum. Taxonomy (NCBI): domain Eukaryota; kingdom Metazoa; phylum Chordata; class Chondrichthyes; order Orectolobiformes; family Hemiscylliidae; genus Chiloscyllium; species Chiloscyllium plagiosum. The sequence goes on from NW_028270156.1 coordinate 108,909,675, forward strand.
TCCTTAAACTCAACATCCATCATGTCCCTCTCCTTACTGAATACAGATGCAAAGTACTCGTTAAGACTCTCACCCATTTTCTCTGACTCCATGCATAACTTATTTGTGTGGGCCAAACAGTTCTCTAGTTACCCTCTTGCTCCTTATATATGAAAACAAAGTTTTTGGTATTTTCCTCAATCCTGTTTGCTAAAGATATCTCATGACCACTTTTAGCCCTCGTAATTCTCGATATTTACTGTGAAATGTGGTTAGTGAAAAGAAAATCAACACTTGTTCGTGTGATTGGGTACTCAGACCATTTCAAAGTATGTTGTGCCAAAACATATTTGAAATCCGTCTCAGTGTAAATAAAAAAATGGGAAGAAAACCCTTGGGAAGAGTAATTTTCAGCCATTGCCCCCCGCCCCCCCCCCACCCCCCCCAGGCTAAGTACTTCTGAGGTTGAAAAGAAAAGAGTGAGGGCTTGTAACAAGGGCAAAACAGTAACTATTGGTGGTTTGAACATGCAAATTGACTCAATTAATCATCTCGACAATATCTTCGAATAAAGATTCATTAAGTGTATGACAGGCTATTTCTGCGAGCAGAATGTCATGGAACCAACCAGAGAATGGGCTAATTTAGATTTGATATTATGTAACAAGGAAGGATTGGTGGATGAGCTTGGCCTTGGAAAGAGTAAACACAATATGCTGGAGTTTCACATTCAGATTGGAAGAGTGAAGACTGAGTCATAAATGAGAGTTTTAGTGTTAGGCAATAGTAATTATACTGACCTAAGGAAGGATTTGGCCTGGTTGGACTGGGGGGAGAAAAGAACAGTCAAAGGCAGGACAGTTGAAAAAACTTGGCAAATAATTAGGGAGATACTAAATACCGAAGAGGAATTGCATAACGGAGAAAAATCATTCCTATCTTGATAAGGAAGTCAAGGATAACATGAAGGCAAATCCCAGTGCATATTATGCTGCACAAGTTAGTCACACTGTGGAGGATTGGGCAAGTCAGTGGCCTCGTGGTGCTATCAGTGAATTCTTATGTAATAAACCCAGATAATGTTCTGGTGATCTGGGTTCAAATCCTGCCACAGCAAATGGCGGAGCGTGACTTGAAATCTGGAATTAAGGGGCGGATGGTGGTTATGAATTGATTGCCAAGAAAAACTCACCTGGTTCACTCATGTCCTTTAGGGAAGGAAACTGCCATTCTACCATAGATTCGCCACGCTCAGATTGAAGGCATTTCTCCTTATCTCTGGTCTAAAAGATCTTCTCTTGACTCTCAGGCTATCTCCTTGAGTACTTTCTCTCCTAACAGTGGAAACATCTTCCCAACATCTACTCTGACCAGGCAACAAGCATTCTGAATGCTTCAATTAGATCCCGCTTCATCCTTATAAACTCCAACAAGTACAGACACAGAGATCTCATATGTAAAGCTTTTCATTCCTGCAACCATTCTTGAAAACCTCGTCTGAACATGGTCAAGGGGTGGTACATCCTTCCTTAGTTATGGGGCACAGTACGGTACAAAATCCTCCAATGTGGTCTGACCAGAGTCTTATCGTGCCTCGGAAATCCATCCCTGCTTTAATATTCAAGTCCTCTCAAAGTAAATGCCATCACTGTATTTGCCTTTCTGACGGGGCGGGCCACCTGAAAGAATAACCTTACGATAGGCAATAATATATTTACCATGGTGTTACAAAAATGAACAATTATTAAAGCATGCTGGGAAATGGATCCCAGCTTTGACTAAAGTCTCTGTGATAATCCACATGCTGCAGAATCCAGATAGGCTGCATCTACACACAGATGATTTGCAAACAAACCTGACAGCTCCAGACCTGAAAGGGACAATGGAATGTTGCCCTTGAGTCAACCCATGGTTGAGTCTGATTGATCAGGGTAAATGAACCTGATCATTCCATTGACAGATCCTCCTTGCCTTCTCAAAAGGATGTGAAGACTTGGAAGGATAAGAATCACCACAAAATCCGACACAGTTCAGTAACCCGAGAATAACCACGGAAAGAGAAGACACCTCCAAGATCATCATCAGAAGAAGACATCACCAAGTCGAGCCCGGTCAACTTCTGGTGGGGCGGTTTATGATCATCCAAAGCTAAGTTAAAGCATAAGATAATTTGTAGTGCTTATCATTATAATACGTTTTATTGCTCTAATATTAATTGTGTTCAAAAAACAAATATTGCTTGTAAGAGAACTCGGTTCTTTTGCTGAATATAAGCTTTCAAACACACTGTGCACCAGATACAACACCTTCCTAATTGCTGACTCAACCTGCAAGTTTATCTGGAGACAATCCTGGACTGAAACTCGCAATTCTCTTTGCACTTCAGACTTCTGATTTTTCTCTCCACTTATAAAGTAGTCCATGCCTGTCTTCTTCCTACTAATGTGCATCACCTAGAACTTTCCCAAGTTGTACTCCATCTGCCATTTCATTGTCCACTCTCTTAATAATTATTCAGTTTCTCATCTATGATTTGTTTCACACGAGCATCTCTCCAGCGTCATTTCCCAATATCCACTTCTGCTTCTCGTTTGCCCTTTATATGTCTAAAGAAACTTTTGCAGTTGTCCTTTAACTCACATGTAATCTTCTCCGTCCTTATCTCTTATTTTGTTGCCATCTGTTCGTCTTTGAAAACTTCCAAATCTTCTGGTTTCCCACTGCCATTTGCCAAGTTATCTGCTTTCTATTTTTCTTTACCTTAGCCATGACTGTCCCAGTCATCCATGGTTGCCTCATCCTCGCATTTCGGGCAAACGTCGATTTTACTGCTCCTCAGATGCTGCCTGAACTGCTGTGTTCTTCCAGCACCACTAATACAGACTCTGGTTTCCAGCATCTGCAGTCATTGTTTTTACCTCGTTGATTTTAACCCTACTGCGAATCCTCTTGCAAGGATGCTACCTTGAAGAAGTTTTCCTCTTCTCTCTACAAGAATCTCAGGGAGTCCCTCTCCCACTGCAACACCCAGGTCATTTCCTCTGCCCTGAAGCTCTTGAACCATGTCCTGATTTTACTGTCTCCCCACCCTCACCCTCCTCTAGCTTATCTCTCCACGCTTCAGGCTCTCTGCCTTTATTCCTGATGAAGGGCTTTTTCCGAAACGTCGAGTTTACTGCTCCTCGGATACTGCCTGACCTGCTGTGCTCTTCCAGCACCACTAATCCAGAATCTGGTTTACAGCATCTGCAGTCATTGTTTTTACCTTGCAAAGCACTTCAGCATTGTCTCAAATTTATAGTTTAGACATGGAATAATAATAGGTCATTGTCAATTACTTTGCAAAATGGCCACAGTGTATTTCTTTTGCCAAATATTCTGTCTGTATTACGGAAGAATACAAACTTGAAACTGTTCGAGAAGGAAGATATTAGATTAGATTACTTACAGTGTGGAAACAGGCCGTTCGGTCCAACCAGTCCACACCCACCCACTGAAGCGCAACCCACCAATACACCTACCCTAATACTACGGGCAATTTAGCATAGCCAATTCACCTGACCTGCACATCTTTGGACTGTGGGAGGAAACCGGAGCACCCGGAAGAAGCCCACGCAGACACAGGGAGAACGTTCAAACTCCACACAGTCAGTCGCCTGAGGCAGGAATTGAACCCGGGTCTCTGGCGCTGTGAGGTAGCAGTGCTAACCACTGTACCACCGTGCCGCCCACAAGATTTGAACCCAGGTCCCCCGAACATTGCTTAACACCCTGGATTAATAAGTAATTGATAATACCACTAGGCAATTACTGCCCCTTAAAGAGTCTATAAGGAGATTAAGGTGCGTCAAGTGAACAGCCAAATATTGGTGCATGGAACATAGTAGGAAAAATGTGTTTGTGCTAAAAGTTATTGGTGGGTTGAATGGAAATGTAGTGTATTATTTCAGTGAAGAGAGTGGCTTTAGGCACGGATGAAATGGAAACGTGGATTACAAAATAAAAACTTTGCGTGTGCATCAATTTTTTAGGGAGATGAGACAAATGTTGGAACTTTCTGAAACAGAATACATTTAAAAGATTGGACGATTTTCTACAGATTGACAATGTAGCGGTGTAACCACATCGAGAGAGCGATGGCCACAATGATATGAAATGCAATCCAGAGAAGATTCACTCAGCTGTCTCTTGTGAGGAGCGTTTATTTCAGGAGGAAATCTTGAAATGACTGGCTCTGGATCTGCTGGGGTTTAGGCAACCAATATGTGATCTTGTTTAACCCCAGAATATTCCAAGCAGTCTTTTCAAGTTGAATTCTAAAACAATATTTCAGCTTGTGTAAGCGATTACCATGAGTGGATGGACTATAAAACTAAAAAGAAGATGGTGTTAAGAAGATGATGATTTGGTGTCATCCTCTCAAAGTGTTGTGTCTTTATACAATTCTCTCCCCAGAGAGCGGTGGAGGATAAGACATTGTATATTCCTAAGGCAGCGGCAGGCAGAATCTTGACTAAGAATGACGCACTAACATTGTAAGGGCAAAGGAGGAATGTGTGATTGATATCACAATCAGATCATCCACGGTCTTATCACATGATGGAGCTGTTTCGATTCCTTACTCCTGATGCTAGGTTCTACATTTCTGTTGTCTTTAGATACTGAAAAGAAATATGACACGGTTCTCATCAACATGAAGACTTTTCCTTTCAGATTATTGGACACAGCTTTCCAAATGTGACTTTATAACAGCACATGAAAAGCACTCGGGAAAGATTCATGATGTTGTAGAGAGGTCAGGAGCATAGGACAAAGGGAAAGCCTCGCTTGAAACTGCTTTAGAAATCAGATTGGGTCGAATGGATAACTTTAATACAGCAGATTCCTTTCAGTTGTTCTTGTGAGGTGTGTTTCATTAGCAAGGCCAGTATTCTGTTGCCTGAGTTTCAATTCTATTTAGAATATGGCAGTAAACCCCAGGTGTTCTTGTAGTGCAGGAACACCAACAGGAATGTTACAAAGAGAGAAACGGGTTCTCAACAACTTGATAGTGAAGGGAGAATGATCTTGCTTCAAATCCTGTGTGACTTTAAAGATTGCCTTCCTCACCATTTGATGCTCACAAGCTATGAAAATAGTGAGACCACATTCTCTGGTTCCAACAATTAAATTGATGGAGTCAAACAGCATAAAAACCGATCCTCCAGCCCAATACAAATACATCAGCCAAAAAACACCAAACTGCATTATTCCCAGTTGCCAGAAGACCTATACCCTACTATCCCCTGGTATTTTGCGTTTAACTGCTCTTTTACCGAGTATCTGTGAGCTGAGCTTTTTTTTGTTCTTCCAATATATGCACGAAATTGTTTCACGGAAATCGATCACACAACTTCAAAGACAGCACTAACTCATCAGATCAATAAAATGTACTCGTTGTTTAGTAATTATTAGAAACTCGGATTACCTTTTTAGTTCATTTGGGATTTTAATGGAGCTAGACCAGCATTAATTGCCCTTGAGAAGTTCCAGTCCACTTGACATTGGTCCATCCAAGTGGCTGTAGAGAGAGAGTACCAGCAGTGCATCTCACGTGCTGGTTTAACTGGGAGTAAATATTACTAGAGGTGGATGGAGCGTTAAACAAGCCGCAGCGCTGTGATGAACAGCTCACAGGATAACAGACTCTTTGTCAAAGCGAATATATGTGAAGGAATTTATTACTCTTCAGAGAAATAACAACCTTACACGAGAAGTCTATATAATAATGAAGCGAAGTCTGTTTCGATGTTATTGGTGATCTTAAAATAATGGTGTCATCAGCTGGAATAATGTTGATGTTGTGTTTGACGATTCTTGCACTGAGGATAGATGATTTCAGAGATGGCTGGGCTGGCCTAGGTTAAGTAATTGCTGATATTCCATGTGATGATGTTTGTTTGTAATCTCCCCACTTACTGAGCACAATTCGATGGAACAAACCAACAAGTCCAATTGGTTTCTGCTTCAGAATATTTCGGAGCTTTCATGGCTACCATCACATGTAATCATGTAATAAAGACAAGGCCCATCGAGTCTGCATCATCCAGTGCTGATACATGTGCTTTATAAAGTTTGTGAGGTTTCCTTCCATCTTCCCTCTCTCCGGCATTGCATTTTTGACTTATATCATGCTCTGGTTTCAAAACAGATTTCACAAATCCTCTCTTAGAACCTTCTCTTTCACTTCAAACATATTTCCCTTGTTTTTGACCCTTTGACTAAGGGGAATAGCTGTTGTCTGTTCACTCGTCCCATACCTCTCATGCTATAATACACCTCTGCCAGGTTCACCCCTCACTCTTCTCTGCTCCAAAAGCAAATCTAACTTATCTTCATGGTTAGTATTCTCTCTTGTCGTTTTACATCTTCCAAAGTGCAGCATCTCACATATTTCAGTGTCACCTTTTATCAGTCATTGACACGGCCATCTGACAATCTGTTTATACGTTCCAACACGTATAAACAACTCTGTAACCAACACGTTCCTGCTCACGATGACCCACCCGGCGAATCATTGTGTCATCGTCCAACATTGTTTGTCATCCTCCAACATCCCCCATCCCCTCCATATCCCAAATTCTTATCATCAAAATGTATGAATTTCAGAAACAAACCTTGATTTTCTTTCTGTTCTACAGATGTGGTTGCAGAATTGGCAATTCCAGTGTCTTGTTTTTCCTATTTTGGTGACTTTACAGCGTGAATCAGTTGTGGTCTTTTGTGGAAGAGCCACAAATAGTATTTTGGACATGAAGCTGTATTCTGTTTTTATACTCCGCCCCTCTGCATGTATTTTGTTAGATTAGATTAGATTACATTACAGTGTGGGAACAGGCCCTTCGGCCCAACAAGTCCACACCGACCCGCCGAAGCGCAACCCACCCATACCCCTACATTTACCCCTTACCTAACACTATGGACAATTTAGCACGGCCAATTCACCTAACCTGCACATCTTTGGACTGTGGGAGGAAACCAGAACACCCAGAGGAAACCCACGCAGACACGGGGAGAATGTGCAAACTCCACGCAGTCAGTCGCCTGAGGCGGGAATTGAACCCAGGTCTCTGGCGCTGTGAGGCAACAGTGCTAACCACTGTGCCACCGTGCTGCCCATTATGGTGACTTGGACATCATTAACGTGGGACTAACTTTTGGCACCTTGCCCTGCAGCATTTCCATTTTACGTGGGCCTGTAGTCTATTCTTTACAACATTCGCTGCAATAGTCCGAGCTGAAAGAACTTTTTCATCTGCAGGATGGACACAGCTTATCATTAATTCTGTGTCAAAGAGATAGAATAATGATGATAAAGATTGAATTGAATTCTGGATTATAAACACACTAGAGAAGATCAAGTCATGTTCTCATTTTTACGTTGAATTGGAAGCAAATTTAAAGAACAAACACCCAACCTGAATATTGTTTGAAAAGTGATGTCATGTTGAAATAATGCATTAAGGAAGACCATGCATCAATTTTCTTTTGAATATTGCGAGGACATTGTTCAAGCAAACAGTGTTCTTGTCTTTTGCTCCTTATTCTTTCAACTGATCTGCCCGTGTAATTTGAGGTGAGATCAGAGTGACTTCCCTTTCAATCGAAGCAGGACTTGACTGAGGGTGGAATCAATGGCCCTGAGCAAAAGTGTGATTAATGGTAATTAGATAACATTCTGCACTGGGACTGGGAAGAATAGAAAAATCAGTCTCTGAAAGGTATCTTCCATGTTGCATGTCATCCTGACTGTGGACTAGTTTGCTGTTCCTACACAAGTATTTGTTACAAATCTTGGAATGCCCATACAAACAGTTCTGTGTGGATCTGCATCACTTTGGATTGAAGAGGTAAAACAGGGCAACTCTTTGTCGCTTATTCCAGAGCCATGGAGATGACAAATAAACTCTGCCGTTGCTCGTGCCTTCCAAAACCCTAGATGAATATATCTTTATAAAAAATACAAAGATATTTTATGTGCTTTCAGATCTGATACATGGTCAGTGGATTTCAAATGCTAAATCTGTTTTTCTCTCAACAGAGGCTGAGATTTAGCATTTGAAATCCACTGACCATGTATCAGATCTGAAAGCACCTAGGAAATTGTGTAATGTGTTTTGGTGGAATGATTGGACTATGTGGAGAAATAGAGGGATTAAAAAAAGGATTATTGATAATCAGCTGCGATGGAATTAAAATGTGAGATTATTTTCATGTATTTTTCACGTTTTTGCATATTCCTGTGTATCATGCACATATAGGTATGTTTCCAAGTCCCTGTTTCACGTGAGTTCTATCCCCTCCACCTCTCTTTCCTGAGTGTGGACATCTTTCCTTCATTAATGGGACATGGGTGTTGTTAACTCGGCCAACATTTATTTCCATTTCCGAGTTACTCTTGTGAAGGTGTTGGGGAACTGCCTTTCTGAACCCATGCACTTCGACATACTATCAGTGACAAGTGCTCAGGTATGTCTGGTTTCACTTATTTGAGAACTTGTAGTATTATAACTGAATGGCTGTCTTGGCCATTGCAAAGGGCATTTGAGAGTCTGCCATTGCTGAGGATCTGGAGTAACATGTAAGTCAGACCAGTGAAGATAGCAAATTTCCTTCTCTGAAGGACACTAATGAGCCAGGGATTTTTTAGTTTTGACAACCATGAATATTTCATTATATTGTTAATTCCAAATATTTTATTGAACTCAAGTTCCACCATCTGCTGCGTGCGTTTGAATTCCGGGTTTGGGTCATTGTGTGATGTACTTCGCAGGCTGAATGACATCAATCTATTCCTGCATAAATCTTTAGAGGGCAGAATGGTATTATTATAACGATGCTGACTGGCTGAATGGGATCTTCCTTTATCTCTGTAATATTACTGAGTGCTTGACAGAACAACGCATGGGTTAGAAGCAGCAGCTGGCCATTCAGCCCCTCGAGCCTGCTGCAGCATTCAGAATGTGCATTGTTGATGCGATTGTAACTAAACAACCTCTCCTGTCTGTTCCTAATAAACATGGATTCTCTTGTTCATCAACGATCTTTGGAAATCAACCTTGAGTGTTTTCAGTAACCCAGTCCTCATTGCTACTTCGGCATGAGAACACCACAGATCACACAACCCTAAAAAGAAAGGAACATCCCTGTTTCAGTCTGAAATGAGAAGGTCCTTATTCTTAAAATGTGTTACCCTCAAACCAATCACCACTATTTTGACATACAACGATATGATAATTAGGCACAAATATTGACCATTCAGTCACCCAAACCTGTCTATATTCCCATTAACTCTCCTAAATCACATACTTACCAATTTGGGTTTCCACTGAACTTGTGGGAAGACAATCCCAGGCACCAAAAGATCATATCAGCATGAGACACTGGAGCAGAATTAGGCAATTCAGCCAATCTACTCTGCCATGGCATTTGATCACGGCTGAAATGTTTATCAATCCCATTCTGCTGTCTTCACCGACTGACCATTGATCGTTTACTAATAAAATATATATATATCTGTATTCAAGACATTGTGCGTGCCTGTATGTGGGGGGGAGAGGGGGTTCGTCTGTTTGTATGTAAACGTCCATATCCACGTGCGTATCTCTGTGTGCATGTGTTATGTGTGTTAGTGTCAGTATCTAAGTTTGTGTGCACCTCTGTCTGCATCTTTTTGCAATGGTTTTGAAGAAAATATATTGAAATTGGAATCAGTCTCCTTCCTCCTCTCTCTCTGTCTATCCCTGTTGTTCATAAAGTTCATGGAATCCCTACAGTGTGAAAACAGGCCCTGCGGCCCAACACATCCACACTGACTCTTCCAAGCGTAACACACCCAGACCCATCCCCTTACTATTCTACGTTTATGCATGACTAATGTCCCTAATCTGCACATCCCCAGGCACAATGGGCAATTTAGCTTGGCCAAATTACCAAACCTGCACATCTTTTGACTATGGGAGGAAATCGGAGCAGCCCGAGAAAACCCACGTATACACAGGGATAATGGGCAAACTCCAAACTCCCGACGGTGAAATTGAAGATGGCTACCTGGCGCTGTGTGACAGCAGTGAGAATCAATGAGTTTTATGATGAGATTCATACATTAGTACCCTCTGCTGGCCTTCCCGCAACACTGCATCAGTAGCAGAGTTTTTTTTAGCTCTCTGATAAGATAACAAATCCTTTCCTGTCGATCTCTGAAGTTGCATTGCTGTTTGGTTTTTCAAATGATATCTTTGGACACACAGACCAGTTTCATCAATACTGTGCGATATTACTGCTCGGCCATTCTCAGGACTTTTCAATACTTTCTCACATAATTTTTAAGCATTGCAAGACACAAAATGAGAAATAAATTCTTCTTTTCTCTGGACAAAATGTTTCACTCTGAGATGAGCATTTCCACTCTGACAGTACCAAGTATATTTGCAACCCTCCATCTACCAGCATTAAGTCTGTGTGTGTGTGTGTGTGTGTTGATGGTGCTGTGAGCTGCTGTCCTCTCTTCCACCCAGACTGAATCCATGAGGGTTATCACATTCTGCCACTGTCACTGCAGTTGGGTGCAGAGGCCAGCTGCGGGAGAGATTGTGCCATTTTAAGCACCACAGAGACGGTGAAATTGAAGATGGCTACCTGGCGCTGTGTGACAGCAGTGAGAATCAATGAGTTTTATGATGAGATTCATACATTAGTACCCTCTGCTGGCCTTCCCGCAACACTGCATCAGTAGCAGAGTTTTTTTTAGCTCTCTGATAAGATAACAAATCCTTTCCTGTCGATCTCTGAAGTTGCATTGCTGTTTGGTTTTTCAAATGATATCTTTGGACACACAGACCAGTTTCATCAATACTGTGCGATATTACTGCTCGGCCATTCTCAGGACTTTTCAATACTTTCTCACATAATTCTTAAGCATTGCAAGACACAAAATGAGAAATAAATTCTTCTTTTCTCTGGACAAAATGTTTCACTCTGAGATGAGCATTTCCACTCTGACAGTACCAAGTATATTTGCAACCCTCCATCTACCAGCATTAAGTCTGTGTGTGTGTGTGTGTGTGTTGATGGTGCTGTGAGCTGCTGTCCTCTCTTCCACCCAGACTGAATCCATGAGGGTTATCACATTCTGCCACTGTCACTGCAGTTGGGTGCAGAGGCCAGCTGCGGGAGAGATTGTGCCATTTTAAGCACCACAGAGACTGTCAGAACGGCACCCACATTTAGATACTCACCGAGTTGTGTGTGTGTTGATGAAAAAGCACAGCTGGTCGACAGCATGCAGATGCAAGAAAATTACGGTTTCAGGCCAGAGCCCTTCATCAGGAAGTGTAAATCCTGGAAATGTGGTCTGACCAGAGCCTTAGAAAGCCTCAATATCACCACCTTTATATTAGAAACATAGAACATAGAAGAATACAGCGCAGTTCAGGCCCTTTGGCCCTCGATGTTGCGTGGATCCAAGCCCACCTAACCTACACTAGCCCACTATCCTCAATATGCCTATCCAATGCCCGCTTAAATGCCCATAAAGAGGGAGAGTCCACCACTGCTACTGGCAGGGCATTCCATGAACTCACGACTCGCTAAGTAAAGAACCCACCCTTAACATCTGTCCTATACCTACCACCCCTTAATTTAAAGCTATGCCCCCTTGTAATAGCTGACTCCATATGTGGAAAACATGTTCTCACGGTCAACCCTATCTAAACCCTAATCATCTTGTACACCTCTATCAAGTCACCCCTAAACCTTCTTTTCTCCAATGAAAACAACCCCAAGTGCCTCAGCCTTTCCTCATACGATCTTCCTACCATACCAGGCAACATCCTGATAAACCTCCTCTGCACCCGTTCCAGTGCCTCCACATCCTTCCTATAGTATGGCGACCAAAACTGCACACAACACTCCAGATGCAGCCGCACCAGAGTCTTATACAACTGCAACGTGGCCTCAGGACTCCGGAACTCAATTCCTCTACCAAAAAAAGCCAGTACGCCATATGCCTTCTTCACCGCACTATTTAACTGGGTGGCAACGTTCAAAGATCTGTGTACATGGACACCAAGATCCCTCTGCTCATCACACTACCAAGTATCCGACCATTAGCCCAGTACCCCATCTTTTTGTTAGTCTTAACAAAGTGAATCACCTCACACTTAGCGACATTGAACTCCATTTGCCACCTTTCTGCCCAGCTCTGCAGCTTATCTATATCCCACTGTAACCTGCCACATCCTTCCTCACTGTCAACAACTCCTCCGACTTTCGTATCATCCACAAACTTGCTCACCCAACCTTCTCACCCCTCCTCCAGGTCATTTATAAAAATTACAAACAGCAATGGTCCCAAAAACAGATCCTTGCAGAACACCACTAGTATCGGCATTCCAAGATGAACCTTTATCATTAACAACTACCCTCTGTCTTCTTCCAGCCAGCCAATTCCTAATCCAAACCTCCTACTCACCCTCAATGCCATACATCCGCAGTTTTTGCAGTAGCCTACCATGGGAAACCTTATCAAACGCCTAACTAAAATCCATATACACCACATCTACCACTTTCCCCTCATCCACCTCCTTAGCCACCTTCTCAAAGAATTCAATAAGGTTAGTGAGGCACGACCTGTCCTTCACAAAACCATGCTGACTATCCTTGATCACATTATTCCTATCCAGATGTTCATAAATCCTATCCCTTACAATTCTCTCTAAGACTTTGCCCACAACAGAACTGAGACTCACCGGTCTATAGTTACTAGGGTTATCCCTACTCCCCTTCTTGAACAAGGGAACCACATTTGCTCGCCTCCAGTCTTCTGGCACTACTTCTATAGACAACGAGGACATAAAAATCAAGGCCAATGGCTCTGCAATCTCCTCCCTTGCTTCCCAGAGAATCCGAGGATAAATGCCATCAGGCCCAGGGGACTTATCTATATTCACCCTTTCCAGAATTTCCAACACCTCTTCCTTACATACCTCAAAGCCATCCATTCTACTTAATTGTGACTCAGTATTCACATCGGCAACAATGTCCTGTTCCTGAGTGAATACTGACGAAAAGTATTAATTCAGTGTCTCCCCAATCTCTTCAGCCTCCACACGCAACTTTCCATTACTATCCTTGACTGGACCTATTCCTACCCTAGTCATTATTTTATTCCTGACATACCCATAGAAAGCCTTAGAGTTTTCCCTATTCCTACCAACTAAGGACCTTTCATGTCCCCTCCTTGCTGCTCTTAGCTCTCTCTTCAGGTCCTTCCTGGCTACCTTATAACTCTCAATCGCCCCAATTGAACCTTCACGCCTCATCTTTACACAGGCCGCCGTCTTCCATTTAACAAGGGAGTCCAATTCCTTATTAAATCACGGCTCCCTCACACGACCCTTTCCTCCCTACCTGACAGGTACATACTTATCAAGGACTCAATACTTGCTTTTGAACAAGCTCAACATATCAATTACGCCCTTGCCTTGAAGCCTACTTTTCCAAGCCACGCCTCTTAAGTCATGACTCACCGCATCATAATTTCCCTGCCCCCAGCTATAAATCTTGCCCTGCAGTGCACACTTATCCCTCTCCATCACTAGAGTAAAAGTCACCGAATTGTGGTCACTGTCCCCAAAGTGCTCACCTACCTCTAATTCTAACACCTGGCCTGGTTCGTCACCCAGAACCAAATCCATTATGGCCTCACCTCTTGTTGGCCTGTCTACATATTGTGTCAGGAAACCCTCCTGCACACATTGGACAAACACCGGCCCATCTAACGAACTTGAGCTATAGCTTTCCCAATCAATATCAGGAAAGTTAAAGCCCCCATAACAACCACCCTATTACTTTTACTCTTCTCCTGAATCATCCTCGCAATCCTTTCTTCTACGTTTCTATGACTATTAGGAGGCCGAGAAAAGACTCCTGACAGGGTGACCTCACCTTTCCTATTCCTAACCTCAGCCCAAACTACCTCAGATGGCGAGTCTTCATCCATCGTCCTTTCCACCGCTGTAATACTATCTTTGACAAGCAATGCCACACCTCCCTCTCTTTTACCCCCACCTCTGACCCTACTAAAACATTTAAACCCTGGAACTTGCAACAGCCAGTCCTGTCCCTGCATTGTAGTCCTCTCGAGATGAATGATAAAATCATATTTGCTATCTTAAATAATAACTCAACCTGCAAGTTTATCGTCGGCGAAACCTGGAATTGGAATCCCAAGTCTCTTTGAATTAAGACTTCTGAATTTTCTTCCCATTTAGTAAATAGTCCATGCCTATATTCTTCATACCATAGTGCATGACCCCACGCTATCCCACATTGTATTCCATCTGCTACTCCTTTTCCCGTTCTCCTAAACTGTCTAAATCTTCCTGTAGGCTCCATGTCTCCTCAATACTACATGTCCTTCCACCTATCTTTGCATCATCTGCAAACGTAGTCAAACTTCCCTCAGTTCTGCCGTCCAAATCATTAACCTACAAAGTGAAATGATGTGCTCCTAACACTGACCCTTGTGGAACACTACTGGTCACCAGCTGCCATCCTGAAAAGGACCATTTTATCCCCACTGTGCTTTCTGCCAGATAGCCACAACCTTTTATCCATGTTAGTACCTGACCGCTAACACCGTGGGTCCTTATCTCACTCTGCAGCCTCCTGTGTCGTACCTTATTAGAAGCCTACAGCATGTCTACATTGTTAACTCCATTGGGTCTCCTTGATCTAAACTGCTTGTTAACTCATCAAAGAATTCTCATTAGATTAAGGGCAAGGTATTTATAGAAATGGGGAGCAATCAGAAGATTAGGGTTATTCCTACAGAGTGGAAGTGTTCCTCAAAGCAGTCTCTGGTCTCCCCAGTGTACAGTTGACTGCATTTTGAGCACCAATGACAGGAGACTGTATTGAAAGAGTACAAGTGAAGTGTTGCTTCACCTGGGAGGTGTGTTTGGGCCTTAGACACTGAGGAGGGAAGAAGTGAATGTGCAAATGTTGCAGTTTCTGCAATTGCATGGGAAGGTGACATTGGGGAGTGGGCAAGTGTTCGGGTGATGGAAGGTGTCACAGAGGGCATGGTCCCTGTGAAATACTGACAGTGGACGGGAAGGGAAGTTGTGTTTGAAGGTGATGTCTTGCTGGACGTGGTGCAAGTGGCGGAGGATGATTTTGTGAATGTGGATTCTAGTGCAGTAGGAAGTGAGGAAAAGGGGAGGTCAATATTTGTTCTGGGAAGGAGGGGAAGGAATGAGGACAGAAGTGAGCGAGATACGGCAGTCACAGCTCAAGGGTCAATCCATCAAAGTGAGGGGATTTCTTATTTGAGAGAAAAGGTGGTCATGAAGGAAGCTTCCCACTGGAATATGGCATCACCAAACAGAAATGACAGAGCCAGAGATACTGGGAGAATAGCGTCACTCTCAGCTGGCCATGTGTTCAACCAGATATGGAGGTTCCTCCTGAATGATTGAAAACAGCCAAGCATTTCAATTGCAGATTTCTGTCTGGTGTAAAACGGCATGTGAAAATGGACCCAGGTGAAGGTCAGTAGATGTGAGGGGGAGACATTTATGTGAATATTTCATAATTCTCAGCAAAGATTGACTCTCGTCAAAAAGAAGATGATATGAAGATGTGAAGATGAATCCGACCCCAGCCCCCTCCCCCTTCCCCCTCCCCCCCCCCCCCCCACCCTCCCCCCGCCTTAATGCACAAAGCTTGTGAAGGAAACTATCATTCACAAATTAAATAATTTAGATTGGGGAGCTCTAGCGTCAGCCATCTTTGAGAAGTTTATTTTAAGAATCAGAAGCAGGTTGGAGAAAGTAAAATATAAAGTAAAATATTCCAAACCTGGCAAGAAATATGATAAACGTTCATGATGCGTGTGTCACCCTTGAAGAAAGGCAGGAAGGTATAAGTGGGGCACCTGAAGGATGTGACAGGGGAACTGGTTTCAGGGAACAGGCAGAGAATTTAAAACAGTATTTTACATTGTTCCTCACTGGGGAGGTCACAAAGCAATTCAATAATATAAACAAAACCTTAGTGGGATGAAAGTTATTGAACTGTCTCTAACAAAATGATTTTTTTAAATAAACAGGTAAGAAAAAGGATAGACAGGTCAGCAGTAATTCATAGCTGGTTTTAAAAGAAGTGGTTACAGAGTGACTAGGGGCACTGTACGAAATATTCCATAACTCTCTGGATTACAGGAATGTTCCAGTGAATCAGGCGAACCTCCAATGTGGCGCCTGTCTTCAAGAAAGGAGTGAGTCTTCAAGTGTTTAGGTACTCCTTTTGTCTGAATGGTGCGGTATGTTTGCGAGGATGAATGGTCTCATGATGTACTTTTATCCTGAGGGATTTAAAAAAAAACTTCTCCTTCCACTGATGTATTACAAACTGGAGGACAAACATTTGCCTGAACCTGGGAATTATTTGCATAACTATCTGGAACATTGTAAAAAATGACGTTATCCAGAGAATTCTAATTACAGCATTTTCCAGAAGAATTTATAACCATGTAGGGGTATTGCATTAGCGAGAGAGTGAGTAGGTGCTGCATGCTGTAGTGAGAGTGGTGGAGCGTGAACCTTGTTCGGCGTTAGGTGCTATAACAGATATGCAGTGCGTGTGAGGAAGCAGAGAGAATATGGGGGAAGGGGGAATGCTATTGATGCTTGTCTTGTATTGCTTCAGACCACAGATACTCCACTGAGCTGGGTGGTGAGCTCAGGCCATGCTTGGTTTGTCTGGTCGTGCGGCCCACTCTGGGAAGGGAATGGTCTTCTTCTGTACCAGCCCATCCACCAGGACCTCCGTGTCCCGGTCGACAAACCATGGTGTAATTGCCCCTTAAATGTCATGCTCAGGGGAAATTGTGCAGGGCAGCTCTGAACTGAGAAAGCTCAAACCTGTGTCCATTGGCCTTTTAGAAATGGCATCAGTGCTCACTTGATAAACTCTGAACATTGTTCTATCCTGGATGGATTGCTGAGCAGTAGACTAGCAGTATACTGGTCTACGCAGTGTTTCATGATCAACAGATGTCTCATTTTGCCTTATATGTGTCCGGGCTGGAAGTGTGATGAGAAATGAGTATCCGATGTAACTCCTGACATAACTATCACTCCTCCAGCTCGGCCAATTCTGCTGTCAAACCCCATATTTCTGCAACATGTGGTCCATTAAGTAATTGCCCAAGCAAAACACGAACATCTGACCCTGTCTTATGGACCAGAGCAGATCCCCTCAAAGTACATGGAACAGACGGTCTTGACCCGAATGTTTTCTTATTGTAAAGGTAAATGTCAGATACAAATAGGTTGGTCAAAATATTCAACATTAAGCAAAACACAATCTATTCAAACACAGTAGACAAAATATAGTAAAACAAGAGGATATTGAAATAACTTAATTCTTTTGGAAAACTAAACAGAATAATAGGTTATTTAACTAACAGTAACTGATCGAATATAGTAACATCCTAGAAACACACATTTGTCTAAAAACAGATTCAGGAAACAGATTGTCTTTCATGCAGTTCTCCAATCCAGGAGGAAAGAACATTAAAAAAAAAACTTTGAGAGAAATCTCAGAGAGAGAGAGTGTCACAGCCGGGAGAGATTTACTGCCTTCCAACCCTGCTGAGACCCCAGCAATATCTGGAGAAATGGAAAACTAAGAATCCTGATTCTGCGAGAAAATGACCATCATTCCACAGGACCAGGCCGCGGCTGCAAGCACCACAAGGAATGGGCTGTATCTACACCGTCTATGGCACCGTAGGTGCCTCTCAAAAATGCCTAACTCCACTTAAGCCGTTAAATGATGGTCAGATAAATGTCAAAGTTAAACATAAATAAATAAACCGAAAGGCCTGCTGAGCAGACACAGATGGTGTTACGTGCCCAGAAATTCCTACCCTGCCAAAGCAAAGTAGAATCATTGAGCTTGTGAAAAGAACACATCATCTCCCTCCCTCACCTCAAACTTTACAACTGGAGTTGCACCATTCACCCAACAGTCAGCGATGTCAACATTCCATCCAGTCCAAGTATTATTGTGGTATGTCAGGATTGTCATGAAATGGGTTAACTGGAGCTGTTTGTTCAGTGACTGTGATTAATATCAGTCTTCCTGGATCTAACTGGGTCACTGGAGGTTTTCCCTCTTCCTTAATTAGAGACTTATTTCACCTTGTTATGCCATAGTATTCGGGGCAGAGTCAACCTCAACAAGATTGGGATCAGCAGCTACAGAGAAAGAGAGAGAAATCAGAATCTGAGAACATTAGACTGGAAAGTTCCAACAATGGATCAGAATCTGAGAACATTAGACTGGAATGTTCCAACAATGGACAAGAGTTTATCCGTTGGTCTTCCCTTCTTTTTTATGGATTGGGCATGGTTAGATTTGCAGAAAGAAGAAGCACTGTTGAGTGTTCAGGCAGGTTATTACCCCATCCTCGCTATCGTTGCTGTTCCTGGTAAGCCTAGCTCAGTCAATTCTATAAATGATGGTGAAGGTTATTGTTCCTTCGGTTATTTATATTTAGAAAATGTATAAACTTTCAGTCATAAACTCCACTTCCTTTTCATGCATTTCAAAATATTTATGAACATCTAAGAAGGAACTCGACTGTTCCGAACTTTGAGTCCGCTTTTTACTCTAAACTGTTTTACCATTCTGGATCCTTTCTGTCATTAAAACGGTCAAAATCCACCTCTATAATATCCACTGTCTCCACTTCTGTCTCAGTGCTGTTGCTGAATGAGCTTGCCATCTACCCCTTTGTTAACTTCAGACTTTATGGCTTCGCTTCTCTTCTGACCTCCCTTCCCCATTATAAATATTTTGATCACAAACTTGTTCTTGTCTCTACAGTTACTTCACAGCAGGGGCACTGTACCTGAGTAATAATATCACTCACTGGGTAATTCAGAGGCACTGGTTATGACTCTGAAATCATTGTTTCAAATCCTACCAGAGCTGATGACAACAGAAATTTGAATGACAAAAATTGAAATGAAACCTAAATTCACTCATGGCAACCATTAACCACCAGATTTATTTTTGCTCATTTTGCTGATAACTTTTGGTAAAGAACCTTAAGATTTTTGCCCAGTCTGGACTAAGTGTGAATTCAGGCCCACAACAATGTGGTTAGCTCCATATTTTCTTGACAAATGGCCTCACAGTCAAGAGCAATTAGTGCTGGACAACAAATGCTGCAATTACCAGTAATGCTGGCATCCTTGGAAACAACAACAGTAAAAGTGAAATAAACGAAGGAACTATGGATACTGGAGATCTGACATAACATTCTTCAGCATCTAGAAGTGTTGGAGAATCTCAAAAGGCATGTCTCTCTGTCGGCATAAACACAGATAACGTTCCGAGTTCAGTGACCCTATCAACACTTAATGCAACTGGGAAATAATATTATTTATATCAGGGATGGTTAGAAGGGAATTTTGTGCTGAATGGATGGAGAACTTCAGTAAAAGAGAGACAGAGCAAGAGAGAGACAAAGCAACCAGAAGGATTGCTGATGATGAACTGGAAGGAAAATAGAATTGGAAGTTATTCTAACATTTCGTCTTTTCCTATATTCCTGAATATCATGTCACTTCGGGATGTCCCTGTTCAAAATGAGTTATGGTGCCTTTATCTCTCTTCTCTGAGTGGGGTGATCAACTTCATCAGCAATACTGGTACAGAGAAACCTCTGTCAACTGCAGCATTGTCAACTGCTTCTTTAGACAGAGGAACTGTTACTGTGCGACTGTGTGGAGACGTAATAGCTTTCTTCGCTAGGAAGAGAAACTGAGGAGACTGAGGCATTTTCAACACTGAATGGGTGCACCATGGGTGTGGGAATTGACTTGCTGCTGTCCTTAGAAAGTCAGTAGAGTTTCTGTGGATTGGTTTCTCGGGTTTGTATCGTCAGCTGCTGCGTTCATTCAGGGAGGCTCGATTGTCTGGTGACCCCACTCTGGACACTGCATTTACAGACTGTCTGGGTGCATGGAAAACAAATGGAGCTTAGACTATACAGAAGGGAAACTCTTTAAACTGGGTGGGGATGGGCACTGCACTATCCTCCCTGGGATTTCCAGGAACATTTTTCTAAGGTGGACCCATTCCAAGTTTAATGTGCGAAACCAGTTTCTTTCAAAAATGAGTTGGTCACTGAGCTGTATCTCCTCATTCAGTATAACCTGTAGCTTCAGTCCAGGGACAGGACGTGCTGACTCTCACCATGAAGTGAATTGGATTGATTCTGGAACTTTCCAGGCTGGAGTGGGTAATATATCCACCATCTCTGAAGTGCAGCCCTCCGATGTATTGCTAGCTGTCAGAAACCATGTGCCGACTGAGAGGAATACACCACAGGGGAAGGTACAGAAACTGACTTCCAGAAATACTAAGGAACAGGGTGACTGGTAAAAATGAGAAACTGCAGGAAATTAGAAAAAATGAAGCGTATGTTTTTGAAAATCTAATTGAATTGAAGTTTCATAAGTTGCTGAATCTGATGTGCTGCATCCCAGAGTATTGAGGAGGTGGCAACAGAGCTCGTGAAAGAACTACTGATTACTTTTCAAAGCTGGTTAGATTGTAAACCTATATATTTAAAACAAAACGGAGAGGGAAAACAAAACACTAAATAGCTTGGTATCAGCTGTGAGAAAAAATCATTGTAACCTTTTATAAGGAATGTGACAACTAGACACTTGAAGAATAGTGATCTGATTTGGTAGAGTCAGTCTAGATTCAGGAAAGGAAATGATCTTTTATAGACTTGTTGGAAATTATGGAGATTGTCCACTGTGACATCGAAAATTGAGAACAAATAGGAATGGAGTATTTATTTTTTCAGCAGATGTTTGAGATAGATGAATACCTTTGAGTGGGGAAACTTAAATTCCATGGGTATGTAGATGTGAAATATATACCACATGGATGAAAAATTGGATATTGGAGACAATGGAGGGAGTAGGAATTTTCTCTGGACTGAAGGCTTGTTGGGTATCAGAAGGATCAGTGTCTGGGCAATAGCTGTTCACAAGGTATAAAAACTGAATCAGATGTGAACAAATATCTTCATTCACATTTTTGTTTCTTTTCAGTGGTGAGAAATTGGGAAGTGCTGTTTTTGAAAAGGACCTGAATGACATTGGTCATAAGTCATTAACAGAATTCTTACGTTGCAGGAAGTAAATGATATTTGGCTCTTCATGCAAAATGATTGAAGTCCCAGAGTTGGTATATCTTTCCCAATGGTAGTGTTTTGTTGAGAGAGTATTTGGTGCATTGTGTACAGATTTATCTGCATGATGAAAAGCAGTGACCTCAGCAGTGATTCTTTTGGGGCACCCCTGGCCACATTCCTCCAGTCTGGATTACAATCCGTTACCTTCAAGACAATTTTATATTTAATTGGTTAACTTTCCCTGAATTCCATGTGACCTAACCTTGGTAATCTGTTAGGATGAGTAACCTTATTAATGTCTTGCTGTAGCCAGTGTAAACAATGTACATCAGGCTACCTTCGTCAATCTTCTTTGTCACGTCTTCAAAATACTCAGTCACATTAATACTTTATTTCTATCGCACCAAGCCATGTTGACTACCCCAAACCAGTTCTTGTCTTTCGAAATGCATGTAAATCATATCCCTCAAAACCCCTTTCAACAACCTACACTACACTGACGTTAGGCTCACTGAGTTGATAGTTAACTGTGTTTTTAGATCACTGTTCCCTTTTCTAGTCCCACTCTCACACTGGTCCCAAACATTTCAATTATTACCAGGTTAATGAAATGGTCAATGATACAGATCTCAGAGTGCGTCAGGGTCAGTATTAGGAACAAGTCAGGCAGATTTCTTTAATCTGCTAAAACAACAGGTTTATGACTAAAATAATGTTACTCAAACTATGATGGAAAGAAGAATGATGAGTGGGTATTGCAAACATGTACATTAATATTTCCCTTTGAAAAATACTGAGGAACACACACACACACACACACACACACACACACACACACACACACACACACACACACACACACACACACACACACACACACACACACACACACACACACACACACACACACACACACACACACACACACACACACACACACACACACACACACACACACACACACTTGCTTAAAAAAAAACCTCTGCGATGTTAACATGAAAGAACCTTGTCCAAATATTATTGAAACTCATGACAAAAGGAAAAACGAGAGTTTGGCCCAAATGTTATTCTACTTGTCGAGTCAAAGAGTTCTACAGCATGAAGACAAGCCCTTTGGTCCAAACTGGTCTATGCTGACATTAATGTCCATTCATGCTAACCCCATTTCCCTGCTCTTGGCCCATATGTTTCTGATCCTTTCATATCCATTTACTTGTCCAAGTGCCTTTTAAATATTCTTAATGTAAATGCCTCAACCAGTTCCACTGACAGCTCATTCCATATGCATATCACCCTCTATGAAATATTTGCCCCTCTTGGTTTCTTTTATTATTTCCCCTCTAACCTTTAACTGATGCACTCTAGTCCTTGATTCCAAAACTCTGGGAAAAAAGACTGGGTTCATTCACCATATCCATGATCTTGTACCTGTCCCCACCATCAGTCCTCCTCAGTCTGCTTTGCTCTGAAGAAAAATGTCAGTGCTTCTCCAATCTCTCCCCGTAAATCAGACTGTTGGGTTATGTCAACATCCTTGTAAATTTCGTCTGCAATCTTTACAGTTTAATAACATCCTTCAAATAACAATGTGACCAAAACTGAACGCAACAATGCAAGTGCGGTCTCACAAACATCCTGAAACGTGCAACAGAACTTCACCACTTCCATATTCAATGCCCTGACTGATGAATGCCAGTGTGCCAAAAGCCATCTTCAGTTCCCTGTCTTCCTGTGACTTTATTTTCAGAGAACCATGCACCTGTACTCCAAGGTCCCTTTATTCCACTGCACCATTTAACGCCCTGCCAAAGCTAAGGGAGGGACAGCACTGGCAGCTTAGTGTACCAGGGTACAGCTACTTTAGCCGGAATAGCGGTGCTGGAAGGAGCGAAGGGGGAGTTGCATTTTTGATTAAGGTGAGTATCACAGCATGAATCAGATATAAAATAACTGAAGGATCATCCAATGAAGTTTTGTGGGTGGAGCTAAGAAATGAGAAGGGAATGGTGACATTATTAGCGTTGTGCAATAGACCCCCAAATAGTCAACGGGATTTTGAGGAACAAAAATGTGTTGAATGAATGTATTCTATTCCTGTGTAACTCCACTGAGTGGAAGAATGGTCTCCTCCTGTCTCATTATGACGCATCTGACTGGCTGAAAGGGGCTTTCCTCTCTCTCTGTAACAGCATCAAGGGGCGAATTGGGAGTGTTACATGTGGGATAAGAGCAGCACTTGGCCATTCGGCCCCTCCAGCCTGCTGCTCAGTTTAGAAACGTCATGTCTGGTCTGAGTGTAGCTGACCACCCCCTTCCTGTCTATTCTCAATAAACATTGACTCTTCTGCCCATCAAAGATCAGTCAAGATCAGCCTTGAGTATCTTCAATGACCCAGTCTTCACTGTTCCCTGGGGATGACAGCGCCACAGATTGCACAGTCCGAAGAAGAACAGAACAACGTTATCTCAAATGTCAACAGGGGATCTTTTAATTTTTAAGTGTGTTAACCTCACAGCAAGTAGCCTCCTTTTCTGAGAAATAACAGCACAACAAATGGGAACAGACATAGACCTGTCAGCTCCTCAAACCTATCCCACAATCGCATTGACTGTTCAGTAAAGTATTTAACAAACTCAGCCTCCATTGCACACTCCAAAAAATATTCCTGTCATCTGAAGACCACACAGCATAGGAAATTGAAATAAGATCATTCGGCCCATCAACACTACTTTGCTGTTCGAACATGTTTCTCAACACAATTCCCCTGCATTCTCAATGTATATCTGGACCCATATTTTAATCAAAAATTATCTATTAATGTATTAAAGACATGACTGTACCTGTGTCTCGATATGGCTATGTGTGTGTTTCTGTGTTTATCTGATTAATAGCAGGAACACAGGGTGGTGGTGGAGGGTTATGTGTGCGTGTTTTGTGTATATCTGTTTAATGGCATGACACGGGGTGGTGGTGGAAGGATGTGTGTGTTCCTGTGTATAACTGTTTAATGGCAGGAGACAGGGTGTTGGTGGAGGGTTGTGTATGTGTTTCTGCGTATATAAGTTTAATTGCAGGAGACAGTGTGGTGGTGGGGGTTGCGTGTGTGTGTGTTTCTGCGTATGTCTGTTCAATGGCAGGAGATAGGTGGAGGCGGTGGGTTGTTTTCAACTGGAAATCTGGGATCAGATGTGATTCACAAGAAAATGTGTTGGTTCCCTTTTTGTTTGTCATTAACTTAGACGAGAATTGTAGAAGCCATGATTAGCAAATTTGCAGATGACATCAAGAATGGTTGTATTGCAGACAAAGTTTATTTAACGTTTTACAGTCAGTGATTATAACGATATCTTGATCAATTGAATATGTGATTCGTAGACCTGTACAGCAGGTCTCTTCGACTCATACAAGCCGACCAGATATTCTGGATAAATATTGTCCCATTTTCCAGCATTTGTCTCATATCACTCTGAACCCTTCCTATTCATATACTCATGCCTTTTCAATGTTGCAATTGCACCATCCTCCACCACTTCCTCTGGCAGCCCATTCCATACACGCACTATGCTTTGCGTGAAAACGTTGCCCTCTAGGTCCCTCTTCAATCTTTCTCTTCCCACCTTAAACCTATGTCCTTCAGTTTTGGTCTTCCCTACCCTGGGAGAAAGACCTTGAATATTTACCCTTCCCATGACTGTATAAACCTCTAGAAGTTGCAGATGCGACTCAAATCAACACTGTGGCTGAATGGCTGTGCTTTCAGTCATCATGGGCCTAACCTCTGAAATTCAATAATGACACCTCTTCTATCTCCATCAAGTCACAATTCTAAAATGATTTTAATCCACGTGTTCAGACATATAATGAAACATTTCTGTCGGATTTGAACCTAGAACCTTTAGGCTCAGAGGAAGGGGAACTACCACTACTCAGCAATAGCCCCGAAAGTGGCAACATGATTTCCTGTGTGCTTGTTCATCAGCCTGTTCTGACATGCTGTGACGCACCTCCACAACAGGCAGGACTTGAATCCAGATAATCTGCTCCAGAGATTGTAACACTAACACAAGTTCATGGAATGAAATCAAATCCAGAACTCTGGCACAGAGGCAGGGGCGCTTTCCATTACACAAGACTTTAACCATGTCCAGAATTTGGGCCATATTTTAGCTGTCAGCTTTCAGGTCTGCATGCATTTATTACATTTTGATTAACATTACTGATAGACACAGACAGCAGTTCTCATTGTTAAACAAATAAAACGTATTAGACTCAACTCCAGGATGGTGTTTGCATGTGCTCTGCTATCGAGATAAACTATGGACATCTTTAGTTGCCTGGCTATGATTTCCAACTTAAATGGTTATTATCTGTAGTCTGCAAAATTAAGAAAAGAAATCCTGCAGGCACACTCTGAAGGATCTCGAAAAGATATCAATTCCGAACACTAGAGATTAGGAAAGAGTCCTGTTTCTGGCCAAAGCACACTAGTCACTATTTCCAATCTCAGACATGTGGTTTCCATCTTCCTAAAATCATTAAGTGATACAAGGCAACTGCTTACTTTCCAACCTCTCCATAACCACTGCACAATCTGTCTACACAAGGCAAACCAAGCTCTGGGTCTTTGGGAAACTCAAGGTTGGTGTATTTAGGTCTTTTCGTGACGGGAGGGTCTTTTATACCTGAAGAGTGAGGATGAGGGGGCATTAATAACACTCACTGAGCTGAGGTGTGGCAAATGGAGTTTAACGTGGATAAATGCGAGGTATTGCATTTTGGTAAAACAAACATGGGAATGGCTTACACAATTAATGGTAGTGCGTTGGTAGAGTTATAGAACACAGGGATCCAAGGGTGCTCAGATCATTGACTTTAGAAGTTGGGAGTCATGCTGAGGTTATGCCAGACATTGAAAAAGCCTCTTCCGTTGTACTGTGTGCATTGCTTTTATAGGAAGGAGATTATTAAGCTGGAGAGTGTTCAGAAGAGATTTCCGAAAATGTTGCCAGGAACACCTCAGCTTCTGCCTCGGGAACCTACAAACACATGGCATGAAAATTGGATTCACTGATTTACAAATCTCCCCTGGCCAAGCCAGATCCCAGATCCAACCCTCCGACACAGATCCGCCCTCTCGAAGGGACATATCTACCCATCTTCCGTCCCACTTATCCACTCCACACTCCCCAACGACCTATTACTATCACCCTCGTCCACGTAGGGCCTACCTTTCCCCCAGCCTCACCCCCAACAGCCCCTTTCTCCCTTCGCAGTTCTGAAGTAGGATCCTGTCTGAAATGTTGACTCTTTTGCTCCTCGGATGGTGTCTGCCCTGCAATGCCTTTTCTACCACCACATTTTATCAACACTGAATTCTACAGCATGTGCAGTCACCATTGTCTCTTAGGTACAATTTCCTGTTAACATACAATGCCGTCTGGCTGCTTTAACTCCACGTTGACTTAGGAATATTTTCTCTTCTGATCATGGACTATAAACGTTCTCTCAATGTCTTACTTATATTGTAATGTCTGAGCAGTAGTTACAGGATGTATATTTCCATTTATAAACAGAGAAACATGTTGATGTTCCAATAAGCCACCAGGATTACTCCCATATCCAAGTCAGATTGAATGATAATACTTAATTGATCTAGCAGCTCCAACATTTGTTCCTTCAGTCACCCTCACATATCCCATCCCGAAAAAGTAAATTTTGATCTTTTTTGAGTTTAAAAAAACAGAATTGAACTGTATTTCATGTGCTACCCCGTAGTATGAGTGGGAGCACATAAGGAAAGGTAGCTCCCTCCCTCTGCCTGTTTCCCATATTCCTACAGCTCATTTCCATTCAGGTTGGTGACCGTTCCTTATTTCAAGTGAATTCTTTCTTAGTCTCTCCCTGAGAATGATGTCCATCTCCATTAGCACCTCTGGTGCTGGCTTTATTGATGCTGACATACAGATGTAAGGAACTTCTAAACTCCACATCGTTCCCAGTGCATAGAGAAGGAATAGGGTTTTATGGAACAGGAAAGAAACGGAGATGTCTAGGTGAGGAAAATTAGTTATTGCAATCAACCCTGAGACTGTTGTTAAGGCAGTCTTTGGGATATTGTGGACTGATTTTCTCTCATTTATAAAGAATGATCGCTTGCGGCAGAAAAAGTGTAGCGAAGTTTCACCAGACTAATCGCTGGTCCGATGTTACCATGAAGAATGAGTGAAGATTAATCTCTAGCGCTGTGAGAGAATGAGAGGTGATTGTATTGAAACTTGAGGGCGAGCGACAGTCACTAACGATGTTCTGAACAGACACTAATACGGTGATTAAATTCTATGACTTCTGTTTTACTCGGATAACATGATTGTCGATAGTTTAAGAGCCTCTGAGAATATTCCCCTCACTCTACCCCACTTCCCATGACGATTGAGAAACACAGAGGGCCAGTCTTTGAATAAACTCACCCTATATTAAAACGGTTCATTTGGTGTGTGATGCTGCACTGAACACCATGTTATTCTCAATCTTGACAGCAACCGCAATACCTTCATTCGAAAACAGTTACCTATTCCGACCAGCTTCTGACCTCCACGAAGAACATGTGCCTGTGTTCTGGAGATGGAAGATGCCTCCTTGAGACTTGGCAAAAAACATCTGGCTTCCTTCCTCACTGCCAGTAAACCACGTTAAAGTATCACGTACACCACAGGCAACGGTCACGAGGAATATCGTGGAGCCGTCTTTGAGTGCATTCTCTGGGTTGTCATGTTGGAGCATCAATGACACCATCCTATTCCAGTATAAATGACGTTTTAATCCCTTGACAAAAGTGGAGGAGGGATGATGGTTAACAAAGCATGTGGAGGTGCAATGTCACAAAAGAGGGGCTTTTGATTGTGGTGAAAGAAAAACAGAAGTAAATTGGGTATATATTAAATTGTGAATGGGAGAAATGGTTTCTTTCTACTGAGTGCAATATAAACAAGACATAGACATGGTCATAGGGAAACCAGGAAGCAGAATGTTTGTAAAATGGAGAACAGCCATAATGGGTTCAGACTGTGAAGTTATGGAATGAATGTTAACTCCTACGGGCTGTAACATACAATCCATACAGTGAGGTGTTACTCGAGCTTGGGTTGTGTTTCGTTGGAACATTGCAGCAGCTCAGGACCGAAATGTCAGCATGAGAGCAAGGAAGGTTATTGAAATGGGAAGCAGTGAGAAGGGCAGGTTTATTCCTCCAGACGGGGGGGGGGGGGGGGGGGTGTCCTTAGTGCAGTCGCTGTTTGGTCTCACCGGTGTAAAGGAGACTGCATTGTGAGCAGCAATGAGAGGAGACTGGATTGACAGAGTACAAGTGAAATGTTGCTACACTGGGAGGTGTGATTGAGTCAGTCTCCGCTGATCATGTGTTCAGCAACATACAGAAGTTCTCCTAAATGATTGAATAGAACCAGACATCTAAATTGAGGATTTTTGTCTCACATCTGCTCTGAGTCGTGATGTGGAATTACACCCAGAGGAAGGTCAGTGGTTATACATGGGCAGACATTCAAGCAGATATCCCATACTGCTCAGAAATTATTGTTTCTGTTCGAAAAGAAGGACTCGAAAGCAGATGAACCACCCATGGTTCACAAAGTCTGTCAAGGATACTATTCAATCACAAATTAACGAGCATCAGTGTGTGCCCAGATTTAGAACATTTATTTCAACGACCAGGAGCAGGTGCGAGGCATGAATTTCAATTGTGCTTCCTAAATTACAACTTGAAACCCCTGCTATTGTTGCTCCATCGTCTTCCCTGCTTGTCTCCCCTTTCTGATTCCAGTTTCTCCCTCACCAATTACAGAGCACATTCTCTCACATTATGGTCCCTCCTCACGACAACTGAAGTTCTTTGATCAAGTCTACCTTCCCTGCATTAGCATCAAGCTCTGTTTGAGCTCACTTGCCTCCGGTCTCAGTGTGGTTCGGCCTCTCCATTCATGCTGTTTTACAACTGCCACTTACATCTCATTCTGGAAAGTTTCTTTCTTGGAGTGAACTTTATTTAAAACATCTCTTCCCGTTTGCACTGAATAATCCAAATTTCAACTGTATTCCCAACCTTCAACTCACTGTGCTAAAGGCAACTGCACGCTGACCGTGTGGCATAACAATTCCGATTTTTACATATCTCTGGCCAGAGAAACGTTTTCACTGTAGCGATCATCACCCCCTTTAGACAAAGGAATTTATTTTCTTGACGTCTTATTGGCACTAGTAAGAGTTTCACGCTGCCTTAGTATTGTAACATGGAGAAAGACAAATCACAGTAGGAAGTTTCTGCTGAGTATTGTTTACCTGTCTTTTTTAAAATATTGTTTCAAATTTGCAATGCTGATTAGTAAATGCTTGTACTTGAAGTTAGTATCAAATGGAATAGAGGATGTTGAGAGGTGACATTCTGGGAGTTAATAAAATCATGGGAGGCATGGATAGGGTGAAATGCCAAGGTCTTTTCCACACGATAGGGGAGACCAACCATATAGGATACTGCTTTAAGGTGAAAAGGGGAAGATTTAACAGGGACAAAATGGCAACTTTTTCACGCAGAGGAGGTGTGTGTATGGAATGAGCTGCCACATGAGCTGGTAGATTCAAGTACAGTGACAACATTTAAAAGACATTTGGACAAACATATGAATGGGAAGCTTTCAGAGGCATGTGGACCAAATGCAATCAGATGGGACTAGTTTAGTTTGGAAAACATGGTCAGCATGGACAGGTTGGATGAAATGTTTGTGTGCAATATGACTGTATGAATCTAGAAAGCGAGGGAAAAAGCAAGAAATAGACGGGAAACGGATGAAAAGATATGATGTAAATAAATTGGCAAGAAATATAGAAACAAACATCACAGGTTTTTCTGAGTGTATGTAAAAAGTTGAAGATGAGTGTGTGACTTTAGTAGAAAGGAAGTCAGGAAAGTATATTGAGGACATGGAGGGTGTGACTGGGGAAGTGGCTACAGGGAACAGGCAGATAATTTACACCAGTATTTGCCATCAATCCTCACAGGGAAGGCACTGTAAGTATTTCAAAATTATCAAGAAAATGGTAATAGGAGGGTTCTCGAACTGTCTCTTACAAAAGGTACAAGGTTTTAAACAACAGATAAGACTAAGGATAGGCAGGTCAGCGGTAATTCATAATTGGTTTTAAAAGAAGTGGTGACTGGTGCCATTGTGTGAAATATTCCATATCTCTCTCGATTACAGGCGTGTTCCAGTGAAACCCGTGAAGCTCCAATATGGCGCCTGTTTTCAAAGGATGGAGCGAGACAGAAAGCAGGAACCATTTAACCTCACCATTATTGCTGGGAATCTGCGACAGTCTGTTATTAAGGAAGGAATTGCGGGGCATTTAGAAAAGCTTCAGACAGAGTCGGTATGGTTTTGTGAAAGGGAATCTATATTTTGCCTTGAAAATCATGCAAGGTTTTTCTGGAGAATGTAACAAGCGGACTTGATAAAGGGGAACTGGTAGACATGAGGCTTTCCAGAAATATTCCACAAGGTATCACAAAGGTTTTTCCACAGACAGAACTCATAGTATGATGGATAATGTATTAGCATGGGATGACGGATGGTTATCACATAGAAATTGGAGAGTCAGGATTCATCGATCGTTATGATAAAGACCTATCTACTGGAGTAGCACCAATATCAGTCCAATGGCTTCAGTGTTCTCAGCTGCACTTTCCTCTGCATGCCATTATCCCTGATACACATGTCTATGGAAAATCAGACGAAGCCAGATTCGAGATAATTCAGCCATCACAAACTTCTGGGAAAGAGAATTTCCACTGAATAAATTCCCACTTTGTGAATACTCTTCACTCCGGTTCTGACTGTGATTGGAGTGTGCCACTGTTACCTTTTCTAGTACCACTTCTCCACTGTTCGCAACAAATTTAAATGTAACCGGGTTGGAGATATGGCCGATGACAAAGATCTCAGACTGGGTCAGGTTCAGTGATAGTAAAAAGTCAGGCAGATTTCTTTAGTCAGCCACATATAACTAATAGAAATACCGGAGCAGTATGGTCGATCTGTGGTTAGCACTGCTGCCTCATATCACCAAGGATCTGGTTTCAATTACAACCTTCAATTCTCCTCGTATCTGTGCATGTTTCCTCCCGGTGATCCAGTTTCCTCCCACCGTCCAAAGATGTGCAGGTTAGAGTTGATTGGTCATGCTCAATTGCCCGTAGTGCTCAGGGATGTGTAGGTTAGGTGGTTTAGTCATGGAAAATACAGGATTACATGGTTAGGTTAGGGGGTAGGTCTGGGTGCGATGCCGTTCGGTGGGTCAGTGTGGACTCAATGGACAGAATGTTCTGCTTCCACACTGTAGAGGTTCTATGACAATGACAAGTTTGGACTAGACAAACACCCAGTGGTTATCTACCTGATCCATGCTCCTCAAGGTCTTGCGTATTTCAATAAGGTCACCTCTTCTTCCAAGAATAATCTTTATAACCTCCATAATATAAGCCCTTCATTTCTGGAAAACGTGAAGTGAAACATCTCTGAACTGCTTCCAATGTAATTATATCTTTTCTCAAGTAACGACACAAAAAACACCCCAAATGAGGTTATTTATTATTTTTTCAGTGTTGGGAGACTTTGGAAATCTCTTTCCGCGGAGCATTGGAGGCAGGGATATTGAATAGTTTTGAGGCAAAGACAGAAGGTTCGTAGATAACAATGGAGTCAAGGATTAATGGGCAGGAATGTGCAGCGTGGGGGAAATGCTGGTAGTAGTACAAAATGACACTGATCAAAACACCCAGGAACATAATGCAAAACAAATGGTAAGGTAGATACAAAAAATGCAAAAGTGATTGAATAGAGTTCCAAATGACCATGGGGCAGCTCTGTCATGCGAGAGAGAGAGACCACTCGTGGTGGTTTAATCTGAGGGTCAGCGCACCTAATGTGTTGGGGTGAGGCTGAGAGAGCGTCCTCTTGATGGTAACCTCTGCCAGTGTGGGGAATTGAACCTGCGCTAGTGTCCTCCCTCTGCATCACAAACCATCCAACCAACTGAGTGGGAGACTGTGTAACTATTAAAGAAAAAACAGCCACAGACAATGGACAATCGAAACTTTCATAACAAGGGAAAAAGATACAATTCAGATCACAGTCAAGATAACGGCTGAGGATAAAAATGTTCTCGGCTAGAAATTGTGTTTTCTAACGAGATAAGTGTTTAGAAGTTGTCTTTGGCTGAATAAATTAGGTGAGACAAGTGAAATGACCAGAATACTAATTGTTACTGTTTACCGATAACCGTAAAATAAGAGTAGATTTTGGTCAATCTGTGTAAAATGAGCTTATCATTAAATAAAAGAATACAACTGATGGAATATATTTTTTGGAGTGTCCGTCCCCGTGGGAAATGCCCTCGAAAAGGCGCTTGAAGAAAACCGGGGTAAAAGTGTCTGAGTGTCGTCTGGTCAGTGACAGGAACCCAGGGGGTTGAATAACTGAAAGTTCCTGTAACATGAAGCTGATAAAACCATAAAATAAACCGCAATCTTGTTATATGCTGGAGCACATTTGATGCTCTGATTGGCATCGTGATGGTGCATTGGCACTTTCCTGAAAACGGAAATTACTAGGAACATTTTCTGGAACATCCCATAATCGGCATTCTCCAGAATATTCTATCACCATATGAGGGCATTGGAAAGGCGAGAGAGAAAGAGGAAAAGCGCTGCGTGCAGCAGTGAGAGTAATGGAGCATGAGGCTTGTTTGGGGGTAGGTGCTATAACAGATTTCAATGAGTGTACGGGAGCAGACAGAAGACGGTGATCCTTATCCTGGCACAATGGGGAAGGTTATTGATGCCTGTCCTGTATTATTGGGCATTTCTTCAGACCGCAAATTCTGCACTGAGATGGGTGGTGAGCTGCCACCACTGTGCAGGGCAGCTCCAAACTAAGAAAGCTCAACCGTTTGCCAATTGGCCTTTTAAAGATGATACCAGTACCAGGGATCACAGAATATCCATGGGGCATCCAAGCGATGGTGTTTACCACTGGCCTTGAAGGATCTGAATTAGGCTGGCATTGAATGATAGGGACATCTTGGGGTGTGGTGGGTAGTTAATGAGGTGAGTTCGATAAGATAACACCAGGAAACTAACTCGGCCTCGTACAGAAAATCTCGCAGTCGCACTCAATGAAAATAGCACTGAGATAATTTATTGTTGGTTTCTGCCCATGACTTAAAGAATCTGTTGATTTCACTCCCAGTTACAAAGCTGAAGAACAAATGCTCACCCAAAACTCTCCATCATCCGAACTCACACCAATATCCCATTCACCCATCATTCCTGGGAATACTGGCTCACGTTGCAGGATGCTGTCAAAATATCTTCGTTTCAGCATTCTGAAACTTGTAATCGTCCATGAAATTGTCTCTCAATCTCCCTTCCCCTTCCCCCCAAATTATTTATTTTGTTAATATTTAACGTGATTCCCCTGCCACATCTATCTGGCAGTGATATTCACACGCACAGCACCCCCTTGTCATGGCACAATGGACATATGAGGCTGTGAATGGATGGGAGCTGCACATCCTCTCAATTTCAGCATGGGCTGCAAGTTTCCTCATTCTGGGCAGTGATATAACACAATGCTACTGAGCAATGTACTGGGGCCGTGAAAATAGCTGCTTTGACGGTAACTGCTCCAGTTTACAGATCCATTCACTGCGCAGCTCCCCATACCGTACAGATGCCTTGTCCACGTCTATGGAGCAAGACTCTGGTGTGGGCTGCATATCATCCCATGCTGGACAGACCGTTTCATCAGTGTTTCTGAATCAGGCATCGGTGAGTACTGTACTGCTCCACGTGTTGGACAGATAGCTAGTGGACTGGAGAGACCTGTGCTATATTCCATCCTGGACTGATTGCTGGGTTGTACTGAACCTGGTCTGCACTTGGCTCCATGTTGAGTAGATATCTCATGGGCTTATACGGTCTGTGCTGGAACTGTGAGGTGGATTAACTATGCGATATAATTCCTGATAGAGTTATCACTCCTCCAGCATGGCGCATTCCGCTGTCAAATCCTGTGTTTCTGCAACACGTTGTTCATTAAGCAATTAGCCAATTAAAACGTGAATATCTGTCTTTTCTGTTATGGAACTGAGCAGGCACATCTCAAAATATATGATGAAGGTAGTCTTGAGCGGAATATTTTCTTATTTTAAAGATGCGTGTGAGGTGTTGTGTTTCAGATGCAATTCGCTTAGTCAAAATATTCGACATTAAGCAAAACACAATGCATTCAACCACGTCGACAAAACACAAAAAAATCAGAATAATAGATTGTTTAACTACTAAACAATAACTGTTACAATTTGGTAACATCCTATAAACACACACTTGTCAAAAACCAAATTCAGGAAACAGATTGTCTCACATGCAGTTCTCCAATCCAGGAGGAAAAAACATCAAAAGACAATTCTGAGAGAAATCAGGATGCAGCAGGCCTGGTTATCAGACACAGCCGGCCTTGGGAGCAAAGCAATTGTGACCCTGCCAAAACATAGGAGTATCGTCGAGCTAGTTGATAGAAAGCATCATCTCTCTGCCTCACCTCTAACTTTACAATTGGAGATGATGCTATTAGCCCAATAGTCAGTGATGTCAACATCCCAACCAGACGAAGTATTATTGTGACTTATAAGGATTGTAGTGAAAGGGTTAACTGGAGCTGTTTGTACATTGACTGTGATTGATGTCTGTCTCCATTGATACTAACTGTCATTGAAGGGTTTCCCTCTTCTATGAGGAAAGGGCTTCCTTCAACCTGTTATTCCATAATATCAGCGGCAGCGTCATCCTCAAGATGATTAGGCATAGCAGCTACAGGGAGAGGGAGAGGAAGAGAATCTTAGAACAACAGATTGGAATGTTCCAACAATGGACAGTAGTTTGTCCTTGGTTCTATATTAGTTTCTCAGGATTGGGCATGGTTAGAGTTGAGGATACGAGCCGTATTGATGATTATTCAGGCTGGTTACTATCCTATACTCGCTATTATTGGTGTTCCTGGTAAACCTATCTCTGTTAATTCTATTAGTGATGGTGAAGGGTATTGCTATTTCTGTTGTTTATATTTAACAAATACATAACCTGTTATCTCCAGTCACAAATTCCACTTCATTTATATCAATTTCTGAATCCTCACTCATAAACATCAAAGAAGGAACAAGTCTGTTCAGATCTTGATTTTTCCTTTTGCCCTGAACTGTTTTATGTCTCTATATTCTCTCTGTTATCGACCCTGCCTACAGCCACCACTATAATATCCCCAGTCTCCAGCTCTGCCTCAGTGCTATTGTAATATAAGCCATCATCTGCCCTCTTGTTAACTTCAGATTTCATGACTCCAGTTCTTTTCTGACCACTCTTCCAGTTACAAATATTTTGACGACAAACTTGTACTTGTCTCTCCAGTTATTTCATAATAGGAACCTCATATCAGAATAATAATGTCACTTGCCGTGTTATGAGTCTAAACGCATTGTTTCAAATTCTACCAAAACCAATGACAGAATTTAAATTCAAATGGCAACAATTGGAAAGAAACCTCATTTTACAAACGGCAACGATAAACCATCAGGATTTCTTTTATTATTTCAGCAATAGCCTTTGGTAAAGAAACCAAGTGTGACACAAAAAAGGTTGGCTCCATATTTTCTTGTCAAATGGTCTTGCAGGCAACGGCAACTCGTGATGGATGACAAATGCTGCCCTTGCCAGTGATGCTGACATCTCGTAAAAACAACAGAATTAAAGGTGAAATTAACCAAGGAACTGTGCATGATGAAGATCTGAAATAAAATTCCCCAGCTTCTGAAAATATTGGAGGATCTCAGCAAGTATAGCAGCCTCTGTCAGGAGAAAAACAGATAAAGTTTAGAATCTAGTGACCCTATATCACAACTGAAAGCAACTGGGAAATAAAGTTATTTATATCAGGGATGGTCGGATGTGTGAGGGGGAGGTGAGTTGAATGGATGTAGAAATGCCTGGTGAGAAAGAGACAGACAGAGAGAGAGAAATGAAAAGCAAACATAGGAACTGCTGATGATGAACCAGAAGGAAAATAACATTGGAGCTTAATCTAAAATTTCCCCTTTTCCCATATTCCTGAATATCATGTGAAGTTTGATGTGTCCCTGTTTACATTAAGTTATATTCCCTCTGTCTTTCTCCTGTGAGTGTGATGATCAACTCTATCGGCAATACTGGTGCCGCCCTTATAGTTGCTGAGATACAAAGGAACGGAATGCCACATTGTCAACTGATATTTTTGGAGAAGGGAACTGTAACTGCAGGGCTGTGCAGAGCAGTAACTGTTTTTTTTCTGCTCAGAACAGAAACATTTTCAACACTGAATGGGTGCACCGTGTGTGTGGGGATTTGACTTGCTCCAGTAATTACAGAGTAAGGAGATGTCCTGTGGACACTTTTCACGGGTTTGTGTTCTCAGCTGCTGCGTCCATTCATAGAGACCCAAGGCTATGGTGACCCTACTCTGGACGAGATATGAGCACTGCATTTACAGAGTGTTCTGGGTACATGGTAAACACATGGAGTCGTAGCTACACAGAAGGGAACCTCTGTACACAGGGAGGGGCAGGGCACTGCATGATCCTCCCAGGAATTTCCAGGGACATTTGTCTAAGTTGGATCCATTCCAAGTGTAAAATGTGAAACCAGCGTCTTTCAAAAATGAGGTGGTCACTGAGCTGTATCCTGTCCTTCAAACTCATACCAGGAACAGGACTGTGCTGATACTCACCATGAAATGAACTGAATTGATTCTGGAACTTTCCAGGCAGAGTGGGTGACATATCCATCACCATTTCCAGGTGGGAGTGAGCGACATATCCGAGTGCAGTCCTCCGATATACCACTAACTGAGAGAAGCCACCTGCCTGCTGAGAGGAATACATTGGTTCTGTCTCCAGAGAAGAAGGTGCAGAAACTAACTTTCAGAAATACTAGGGAACAGGGACCCTGGTGAAAATGAGGGGCTGCACGAAATTAGAATTAATGAAGAGTATGTCTTTGAAAATCTAATCGAATTGAAGTTTGGTATGTTGCTGGAACTGATGAGCTACAACTGATGAGGAGATGGCAACAGAGTCAGTGAAAGAATGACTGACTATTCGTCAAAGCTGGTGAGATTCTGGAAAGGATGCTGCAGACTGGAAAACAGTTATTGTAAACCTAAACATTTAAAACAGACGGAGAGGGCAAACAGAAAACTAAATAGCTTGATGTGAGCTGTGAGAAAAACATTGTAACCTTTTATAAGAAATGTGGCAACTAGACACTTGGAAAATAATGGTATGATTTGGTAGAGTCAGCCTAGATTCAAGAAAGGGAAAGGATCTTTGATAAACCTGCTGTAGTTTGTGGAGATTGTCCATTGTGATATCGAAATTTTACAAACAGTAGGTGTAAAGGATTTGATTTTTCAGAAAACGTTCGACACGGTTGAATACTGGTAAGTGGGGAATGTTAGAGTCCATGTGTAAGTAGGGGTGGAAAACACAGAATGGATCAAAATTGGATAATGGGCAAAATGAAGCCTTCTCTGGGTGGAAGGCTTGTGGAGTATCAGAAGGATCAGTGCTTGGGCAATAACTGTTCGCAAGGTATAACATGATTGAATGGGAAAAACAAATAAAATGATTCTCTTTTATGTTTATTAAATGGTGAGAGGCTGGGAAGTTCTGTTGTTGAAGAGGACCTGGACATCCTTGGTTATAAATCACTAACAGAATTCCGATGGGACAGTAAGTAATTATAACTGGAAATGATATCTGGTCTTTCATGCAAAATACTTGAGTACCACAGTAAATATACCTTACTCAATGGGAGTGTTTTGTTGAAATAAAATTTGGGGTATTAAAGACAAACTGAGTCTACTTCATAAATAATGATCGTCACGTCACCGAGACAGTGCAAAGAGGTTTCACCAGACTGAACCCTGGTATGATGGTATCATCAGGAGATAGAGCGGTAACTATGTGGTTAATCTATAGCACTGTGAGAGAATACGAAGGTGAAACTTGACGGTTATGGACCGACACTCATTTTGTCGCAAGCAGCCAATCGTAAGGTGATAAATTTTGTACTTTCCATAGGATGCTCGATTCCCAGTAGTTTATGTGCCAGTGCATAGACCTCATTTCGATTAACAGAGAGGTACAGGCTCTGAATGAACTCTGAACACTGTAATGCACAGTTACTGTGTGACCCTCCACTCAACGTTACATTGTCCATAATCCTGTCAGCAGCCACAATACCGTCAATCTGAAACAGTTAGCCATTCCCCACCAGCTTCTGAATTCCTGAGAGAACATAGGTCTGGTCTCTCAGCAACGCAAGATGCTTTTGGGACTCATTAAAAAAATGGCTTCATTCCCACTGACAGAAAAGCATGCTAACATAACGGATGTACTAAGAATAATGAAGCCACGAGGAATACTATGGATCAGTCCATCTGTGCAGTTTCTGCTCCATTTGATTGTTATGCTGAAGCATCTCTGACACTTTCGTGTTCCTGTGTTACTGACTTGAGAATCTGAATGGCCTCTTCCTGTTCCTTTGAAGAGACTCCAGGTGTGAAATGGTCACTTTCTGACCCCGTGTAAGTGATATGTAGGCGTGAGCAAACTCCTTGTCTTCCTGTGTAACGGAAGGAGGGATTGAATGGGCTATCCCTCTTCTTGTCCAGTAATTTCAATGGGCCGAATGACTTTCCCATATTCCTGCAAAGCCAGATTGAGGTACTGAGTGAACTCCTCCGTTTACTGTGGAAATGTGCCGCGCTGTTTCATGAATGTTACCTACAGTTTAACAGCACAGGCTTGAACGTTGTCTCAGTCTTGTTGCACATGGACACAGACTGCATCAGGAGGTCAGGGATGACAAAGTTTTCTGAGTATTGTGTAACGTACAGTAAATATCCCCACTTGTGATCGATGTGGACTCAATGGAATGAATGGCCTGCTTCCTGACAGCATGGATTCCCTGCTGAAAAACTGGGAATGCCTGATCTGAGGTAGCTACCCTGAGGATTTCCTGCAGAGATGTCCCACGGCTGAGATGATTGATGCCCACCGATGATAAAAATGTCCCATTGTGCTGTGAATGACTCCAAACACTAGAGAGTTTGCAATGGATTCTGATGAAGTGCAATTTTGCTCAGGCTCCTTGATGTCATCCTCAGTTAAATACTGCCTTGATATCAGGGACAGTCGCTCTTTGGTAAGTCCTTGTATTCACCTCTATTGCACATGTCAATAGGTCATCGTGTCGGAGCAGGCAGTTATTTCTTCAAACAGTGGGTGGTGAATGTCAGGAATTCTCTATTCCAGAGAGTCAGCGGAGCTATAGCAGTAAGTGGCCTCAAACTGCACCTGTCTAGCAAGGTGGAGTGTCTGAATAGAACATCAGAACATGAGCAGGGTTAGATCCTTAGACACTATGAACCTTGTCCACCAGGCACTGCGATTATGGCTGATCAGGTTATGGTCTCAGCCCCACTTTCCTGTCGGTATCCCATCATCTGTGACTCACTTCTCTGTCAAATAGTTAGCTAACTCAGTTTTGGATAAATGTGAACAAAGAGGCACCACATACCTCTGGAGAAGAGACTTCCCACTCAAAAGGTCCTTTTAGAATTTTAGAATAATTCATACATCCCAATCTGATTTAGTCCTATTTGCCAGCATTAGACCTGTATTCCTCTAAATCCTTCCTATTAATATGCATATCCAGATGCCTTTTAAATGTTGTAACTGTACCAGCCTCCATCACTTTCTCTGAGAGCTTATTCCATACACACACCACAACCTGCATGAAAGCATTGAGCTTTACTATCTTTCTCCTTTCACCTTAAGCCTTTGTTCTATAGATTTGGACTCCCCTAATGTGGGAAAAAAATACATTGGCTATTCGAATTATTGATTACATTACAGTGTGGAAACAGGCCCTTCGGCCCAACAAGTCCACACCGACCCACCGAAGTGTAACATACCCATACCCCTAACCTAACACTACAGGCAATTTAGCATGTCCAATTCACCTGATCTGCACATCTTTGTGACTGTGGGAGGAAACCGGAGCACGCAGAGGAAACCCACGGAGAGAGCGTGCAAACTCCACACAGTCAGTCGCCTGAGGCGGGAATTGAACCCGGGTCTCTGGCGCTGTGAGGCAGCAGTGCTAACCACTGTGCCACCATCCCGCCCACCGATGTGCTGCATAATTTTATAAACCTCTATAATGTCACGCCTCAGCCTCCAATGCTCCAGAGGAAACAAGCCCCAGTCTGTCCAGTCTATCCCTGTAGCCTGATCCCTCCATTTCAGGCAATATCCTTGTACATCTTTTCTGCACCCTCTCAAGTTTAACAACATCCTACCAGTAACAGAGCGAACTGAATCAAACACAATATTTTAAATCTGGCCTCACCAACATTCTGCCCAGTCGCAACACTATCTCCCAACTCGCATAGTCAATGCACTGATCAATAAAGGCAAGCATACCAAACCCCTCCTTCAACACACTATCTACCTGCGAATCACTTTCAAGGATCTATGATCCTGCGCCCTTTTGTCCAACAACGCTCCCCAGGACCTAACCATTAATTGTATATTTCCTGCCCTATTTTATCTTATCAAATTGCAACAGTTCACATTTATCTAAATTTAACTCCATCTGTCACTCCTTGGCCCATTGGCCCATCTGATCAAGGTCTCATTGAATTCTGAGTTAAAACTTGCTGGCCACTGCATCTCCAATTTTAAGGTCATCTATAAACGTAATAAACAGGCAAATATTCACATTTAATTCATTTATATAAATAATGAAAAGGAGTGGATTTAGCACGGCTACTTGTGGCACATCACTGGTCATAGGCTTCCAGTCTGAAAAGCAGTCTTCTACCACCCTGTGTCTCCTAGCTTCACTCTAATTTTGTAGTCATTTGGGTAGCTTATCTTGGATCTATTTATGACCTAACCTTACTAACTTGTCTGCTATGTGGAATCCTGTCGAATGCCTTGCTGAATCTATATGGACAGCGTTTACCACACTGCCATCACCAATCTTCTTTGTCACCTCTTCACAAAATGCAATCAACTTTGTTAGAAATGATTTCCCATGTACAAAGCCATGTTGACTATCCTTCATCAGTTGTTGCATTGTAAATACATGTAAATCATGGCCCTCTCAATGCTCTCCAACAACGTGTCCAACAATGACGACAGCTCACCGATCTATAGTTCAGGTCACTATTCCCCTTCCTCGTCCCACGCTTCCGCTGTTCATTGCAAATATTCATGTAACCGGGTTGGTGGTATGATCAATCATATCGGTCTCAGACTGTGTGAGGATTAGAAACAAGTCAGGCAGGATTCTTTAATCTGCTCAAATTAACAGGTTTATTACCGAAACAAAGTTACTCATACTACAGTGGAAAGATGAATGACAAACAGTTTGACTATTGCAAATCTGTGCGTCGATGTTTCCCTCTCTAAAATACTGACACATGCACAGGTTTGATGACAAACTGAAAAATATACTCTCTGCAGAACGTTAACTTGGAAGAACTGTGCCCAAATATTAAATGAACTCATGACGAAAGGAAACATGAGTGATAGTTCCAAACATCATTCAGCTTATGGAGCTATTCTGCTCTTACAAGCTACTGGTAATGGGATCACTTCCTGGAACAGGTGGATTTAGTTGGATTGCCTTTACTTCAGGAAGTGGGGCGATTCCAGTCAATCCTCGACAGGAATCCTCCATGAGTGGCATAGACGAATGAGGAATTTTCAGCTCTCACACATTGCTGGTAAGAGGAACACAGAGAGAGAGGCAGCAACAGCCTGTTCCTTCTCAGGAAGATTGCATTTTCTCCCTCTCTGAGTTGAATCACACAGTAACGATATCCGGCCCCAAACTGGACCAAATGAAGTCTGTTTTAACAGTGACTGAACTGTACGACTCCAACACATTCCCTGCTCCATGTGGGTACATCACTGTTGCTGTTGGTCATCCAGCCATTTCTTTCAGAACAAATAGCACCACTAGATTTGAAGATATGTTTATATGTTCCCGTATACCTTTATAATACAACTTGTAATATCTTCACAATATCTGCATTTTACTGAATGCATCTTATTCTTAGATTAGCTCCAGGTCTTATTCTCCCATAGAATGTAAAATATCCATCAGGTTTCACCAGCGCAAAATCTTATATGGTTAATAAGTACGTTTCTCATTCTCAGGCCGAAACGTTTAATTGTTCAATGCCTTCATCGCAAGAACAAGTAAAGAGAAACACCTTTGAAACATTTCAAAAGCAATTTGATTTTCACTTCAGTGCATTTACAATCATAGACAGTACGTCAGATGTGGTCTCAGCAACGGCCTGTACAGATGCATTAAAACATCCTTAAGATCAGCCCCAATTCTCTTTGCAAGAAAAAGTATCA
This sequence comes from Chiloscyllium plagiosum, assembly GCF_037043375.1. Classification (NCBI taxonomy): domain Eukaryota; kingdom Metazoa; phylum Chordata; class Chondrichthyes; order Orectolobiformes; family Hemiscylliidae; genus Chiloscyllium; species Chiloscyllium plagiosum. The sequence continues at coordinate 108,952,523 of NW_028270156.1, forward strand.
TTTCATTTAATTTTCCAAACATGTGCTGCCTGTACAGACTAACTTCATGTGATTTATGTAGCAGGATACACGAATCCCTTTGTACCACGGAGTTCTGCATTCTGCCTCCAGTTATATAATTTACGGTCGTTTTATGCTTCTTCCCAAACATAAACTTCCCATCACCCACATTGTACTGCTTTTTTTGGCGAAGATTTACTCTCTGCCCTCCCCTGTCTGTATCCCATTGCAGACGCTCTGTCCTTCCCAGTCTGTATCCCATTGCAGACATTCTGCCCTTCCCTGTCTGTATTCCATTGCAGGCATTCTGCCTCCACATGAAATCTTGCTGAATGACTATCCTGGTGTATGAGCAAACTGAGCTCCAATCCATTCAGCCCCTTCATCCAAGTCATTGTAAACTGTTGATGACCTCACACTGATTCCTGAGGAATTCCATTAGTTATAGCTTTCCAACCTGAAAATACGTAATTATCTCGACTCTGTATTTCCTGGTAGCGGACCAGTGCTCTCCAGTTCCTGTTTAACAGCCTGGAAAGGTTGCATGGCCTCCTGCTGTGCTGTGTAGCTGATTGTCGATTTGTTTCTGATACCAGTGATCCTCAATTCGGGCCATTTGTTGTCAGATGATCAGGTGGAGTTCGTACTATTAGTGATCCTGATCCCTGAGAGATTAAAAGATGAGCACAGAATATAGACTAACATTTGGGGGAAGCGCTTTCCGGTCAAAAATGCTGTCTTTCTGATGCAACGATAGAACCATCTGCAATGTCAGTCATGTACTCAATTTTGACCTTCAGACACTGAGGAGGGGGAAGGCTTCCTATTAGCTTGATGAATATGCGTCCCCTTAACAACACAACCAATAATTTCCATTATTAATTTCATTTTTAGCTGCTGTGTTTCGAATTGCTGCAGTCACTACACATTAAAATAAGCGATTGTATTTGAGAGGTGACCTTATAGAGGTTAATAAAATCATGAGGAGCATGGATAAGGTAAATAGGCAAGGTATTTTCCCTGAGTTAAAGGAGTCCATAACTAGAGGGCATAGGTTTAGGGTGAGAGGGGAAATATATAAAAGAGATCAAATGGCAACCTTTTCACGCAGAGGGTGGTACATGGATGGAATGAGCTGCCAGAGGAAGTAGTGGAGGCTGGTAAAATTGCAACATTTAAAAGTCATCTGGATGGGAATATGAATAGGAGGTGTTTGGAGGGATATGGCAGGTGGGACTAGATTGGGTTGGGATATGTAGTTAGCATGGGTGAATTGGGCCGAAAGGTCTGTTTCCGTGCTGCACATCTCTCGGACTCTATGACTGTATGGCCCAGTCTTCACTGTTTCCTGGGGATGAGAATACCACAGACAGCTCAACCCTAAGGAGATAAGATCATCCTTATCTCAATCTTAAATGGTAGAACTTCGAAATTTAAATTGTATGAACCTCACAGCAAGTGAACTCCCCATTTTAACAATGAGGGCACAACCAATAGGAAAGACATAGTTCATTCAGCCACTCAAACCTATCCCACATTCCCATTGACTCTGTTCAGTAAAGTATTTACCAAATTCAACCTCCACTCTTCTCTTGGGTAGACATTTATGACAGCGTAAACCATTGATCGTATGAAATTGGTGCAGAACTAGACTGTTTGGTCGATCAAGTATGAGCTGTTGTTCAATCATGGCTGACATGCTTCTCAAAAACATTCTCCTGCCTTCTCACTGTAACCTTGATCCCCTCATCAATTAAAACGTATCCATCTCTGTCTTAAAGACAGAACTGTGTCTCTGTCTCTATGTCTGTATGCGTGTGTGTGTTTCAGCTTATTGGCAGGAGGCAGAGGGTAGTGGAGGATGGTTCTCTTTGGGACAGGACGCCTGTGACCAGCGACATTCCACAGGGATTGGTGCTGGATCTATATTTGGTTGTCATTTATATCAGTCACTTAGATGAGAATTATGCAATGTATGTCGAGCAAGTTTACAGATGACACCAAGTTTAGTTATATAGTGGAAAGTGAAGAAGGTTACATTTTTTAATAGGATCAATGAATCATAAAAATGTACAGCACAGAAACGGACCCTTTAGTCAAACTCATTCTTGCCAACCAGATGTCGTAAATTAACTTAGTTTCATTTTCCAGCATCCGTATCATATCCCTCCAAACCATTCCAATTCATGACCCCATCCAGATGCGTTTTAACTGTTGTAATTGTACCATCCTTCACCACTTCGTCTGGCAGCTCACTGCATACCTAAACTTCCTTATGTGTGAAAATGGTCCCTTAGGTCCCATTTAAATCTTGTCCATCTCACCTTAATTCTATGTCCACTAGTCGTGGACTTCCTTACACTGGGGTAAAGACCCTGACTATTCACCCTATCCATGTTCTTCATGATTTTATACCCGAATAGAATGCACAAATTTGGCTCCAATCAACACGAATGGCTGTGTTTTCAGTAAACCTGGGCCCAAGTTCTGAAATTCAATATTAACTCCTCTTCCTTCGTCATCACGCCACAATTCTAAAATTATTTTACCAACTTGTTCAGGAAAATTATGAAACACCTCTGTGTGATTTTTATCTCGAATTTTGGGCTCAGAGGTAGGGACACAACCGCCACTTGTCAACAATCCCTAAAGCTGCAACATTATTCTCCTGTGTGTTTGTTCATCAGCCTGTTATGAAATACTGTGACATACATCCTTGTCAGGCAGGACTTGAATCCAGACCTTCTGATCCAGAACGACAGAAAATACCACACAAGGTCAGGTATTGGAATATAACCCAGATCTGTGGCTCAGAGGCATGGGCGTTACCCACTACACAAGAGTGCCCAGATTTTGGGTTACATTTTAAATGTCAGCTTTCAGCTCGGTGTGGTTTGGTTAACTTTACGGAATTACACAGTTAAAAGAATCACATTGTCAAACAGATTAAAGGTACTCACCTCAACTATAGGATGCTGAGTTTATGTGCTTTGCCTTCGAGATAACTATGAAAATCTTTAATTGCTTGGCTATGATTTCCACCTTAAGTGGCTTTTATCTGACATCTGCAATATGAGGGAAAAACATGTACAGCCACACTCTGCACGATAAAGGATCTGGAATAGATATTTATCACTGAACACCAGAGACGAAGAAAGAGCATACTTTCTGGATTAAAAACAGCAATCACTCTTTCCCGCCAGTAACGTGTCACTGCCCTCTTCTTAAAATAACGAAATGATCCAAGTCAGCTGATTACTGTCCATACTTTCTTCCCCAGCAGATGGAGTTTAATTTCAAAAAATCAATGTATCGCAATTTGGTAAAACAGACAAGGAGAGAACACAATTAAATGTCGAGCCATTGGTAGCGTTGTAGAACAGAGCGATTTAGGGGTTCTGACATATTTCTTTGAAGTTTGCATCATGTGTCGGCAGGGTTGTTATGAAGGAGTTTGGTTTGCCGACCTTCATTGCTCAGACCTTTGAGGACAGAAGCTGGAACATTATTTTTAGGTTGTGCTGAACACACGTGAGGTCTCTTCTGAAGTACTGTGTGCAGTTCTGGTCAACCAGTTATATTGAGGATATTATTAATCTGGAGAGGGTTCAGAAAATATTTACCACGCTTTTGCTTGGAATGGAGTGTTTACGTTATAAGGACAGGCTCGATGGACGGGAACCTGTTCCATTGCAGCGTAGACGTCTGAGACCTTATCAACCTTATAGAGGTTTATAAAACAATGAGGGGTATAGATAATGTTGAATGGCAGTTGCCCTTTTCTTAGAGTGGTGAGTTTCAAGTTAAGGGAGTAATTTTAAGATGACAGGAGAAAGTTTTACAGAGGATAAAGTATCATAGAACTGTCCAGCATGGAAACAAGCCCTTCTATCCAACTCAACCGTGCCAAACAGATGCCCTAATTTAATATAATTCCATTTGCCAGCATTTGGCCCATATCCCCCAAACACTTCCTATTCGTATGCCCATCCAGATGCCTTTTAATTGTTGTAATTGTCCCTGCCCCCACAACCTCCTCTGGCAGCTCGTTACATATAAAACACCCTCTCTTTAATAACATTGCCCCTTAGATCCCTTTTAAGTCTTTCCCCTCTGACCTTCAACCTATGTCCTCTAGCTTTGGAAAGTGCTACCCTGGGGAAAAGACATTGGCTATTGACACTATCCATTCCACTTGTGAAAATATGAACCTCCATGATCACCTCTCAACCGCTGATACTCCAGGGAAAATAACCCCGGCATATTCAGCCTCTCCATAATTCACAAAACATCCAACCCTGCCAATATATTTGTAAATCTTTTCTGAATCCTTTCAAGTTTCACACATTCTTCCTTGAGAAGCGAGACCGTAATTGTTCGAAGTATTCAATAATGGCCTAACCAATGTCCTGCACAGCCGCAATATGACCTTCCAACTCTTACATTCAATGCACTCCTCAGCCCATTGTTCCATCTGATCAAGATCCCGTTATACTCTGTGAGTATATAAACCTCTATAATCACCTCTCAACCGCTGATGCTCCAGGGAAAATAACTCTGGCATATTCAGCCTCTCCATAAATCTCAAAACATCCAACCCTGGCAATATCTTTTTAAATCTTTTCTGAATCATTTTAGGTTTCACACATCCTTCCTCAAAGAGCGAGACCGAAATTGCACGAAGTATTCAATAGTGTCCTAACCAATTTCCTGTACAGCCACAAAATTGCCTTCCAACTCCTACATTGAATGCACTGTCCAACAACGACAAGCATATCAAACATCTTCTTCACTATCCTGTATACCTGCAACTCCACTCTCAAAATATTATGAACCTGCACTCCAAGGTCTCTTTGTTTCGCAACACTCCCCAGGGACTTAACATTAAATGTATAAGCCAAGCCTTGACTTTTCTTTTCAAAATGCCGCACTTCACATTTATCAAGAATAAACTCTATCTGCCACTCGGCAGCCCTTTGGTCCATCTGATCAAGATCTGGTTATACTCTGGGGTAATCATTTTCTCTGTCCACTGCACCTTCAATTTTGGTGTCTAATATGAACTCACTAAGTATGTGTCCTGTGTTCACATCCAATTAATTATGTAAATGATGAACAGCAGTGGAACCAGCACCAATCCTTGTCGCAGACCACTGATCATAGGCCTCCAGTCTGAAAAACAACCCTACACCACGACCCTCTGTCTTCTACCTTTGAGCCAGTACTGTATCCAAAAGGCTGGATCTCCTTGTATTGCATGAGCTATCACCTTGCTATCCAGTCTTTCATGGGAAACCTTGTAGAATGCCTTGCTGAAGTCAATATAGATCACGTCCGCTGCTCGGCCTTCATCAATCCTTTTTGTTACTTCTTCAAGAAAAAAGTAGTCTAGTTCGTGAAACATGATCTCCCATGCACAAAACTATGCTGACTTTCCCTTATCAGTCTTTCCTGAAGAAGGGCTTATGCCGGAAACGTCGATTCTCCTGTTCCTTGGATGCTGACTGACATGCTGTGATTTACCAGCAACACATTTTCAGCTCTTATCAGTCTTTGCCTTTCCAAATACATGTAAATCCTGTCGTTAGGATTCTCTCCAACAACTTGCCCACCACCGATGTCAGGCTCACTGGTCTATTGTTCCCAGGCTTTTCTTTGCCAGCTTGTTTAATAATGGCACCACGTTAGTCGGCCTCATGTCTTCCAGCACCTCACCTATTGATGATAAGAACATCTCATTAAGATTTCCAGAAATAACTTCTCGAGCTTCCCACCGAGTTCTTGTGTGTACCTGATCAGGATCTATGAAGTGCATTTTTATTAAACATCATTTGGTTCGTGTATGGCATGAATGTCCTCATAAGTGATAGATGTGGGTAAAATTGCAATGATTAAAATACATTTTATTAAGTACAAGAATAAGAGACTGTTTGGAAAAATATTGTCCAAGCGCAGGAACGTGGGACTAGTTTAGTTTGAGATTATCATTACCATTGAGTGTATGGGCTGGTAGCTTTGTTTTGAAACCTCATGTATAACTCTACGGTTCCATGTGTCTTCGTATGTCCAAGTTTGTATCTGCAAATTTCTGTCCGGGCTTGCCGATTTGTGTATGTCTATATGTGTATCTATGTGTTTCTATCTCCCTGTGTGTTTTGCATTAGTGTGTGTATATATGTTTATATGTCTATCTCTGCATCTGTGTGCAATGGGAACTCTTTTGTTTTGGGGTGAATCATTGAATGGGGTTCAAAGTCTCCCTTCCTTCCTCTCCCTCTCCTGAAAGTGACACAATGCGATGGTTTTAGGTGTGTTGTGTTGGTGTGCTGGTGTACTGGTGTGTTTTAGGACTTTTCAATCCTTTCTTACATGTAAGATTATTTGTAAGGGTAAGTCACTAATCATGGCATTTTACAAGATGTGTGTGAGTACGTGCGTGTGCCATTGTGTGTGTCTATGTGTTTGCATGGCTGTGTGCGTGCAGCTGTGTGTATGTATGTGTGTCTGTGTGTGTGTGCATGTCTCTGTGTGTCTGTGACTGTCTGTGGGTGTTAGTGTGAGTCATTGTCTGTGTGTGTGTGCATGCCTGTGTGTCTGTATATATCTGTGTGTGTGCATGCGTGTGCTTGTGTGTGGGGAATGTGGGTGTCTGTGTATGGGTGGTTGTCGGCATCTGTGTGTGTCTGTGCGTGTGTGCCTGTGTGAGAGCGTATGTGTGTATATGTTGCGAGTCTGGGTATATATGTGTGGGGGGAATGTGGATGCCTGCGTGGGAGGGAAGTGTGGCTGTCTGTGTGATTGTGCGTGTCTCGGTATGTGTGTATCTCTGCCTGTCTGTGTGTGTGTGTGTTTCTGTGTCTGTGTGTGTGCGTGTGTGTGCCTGTGTTGAAAGAGTGTGGTGCTGGAAAAGCACAATCACTCAGACAGCATCCAAGGAACAGAAGAGTCGAAATATAGAATATCAACCTTTCATTAGGAATGAGGCTTATGGATCAAGGGGGCTGAGGGATAAATGGGAGGGGGTGGTGTTGGGGGGAAGGCAATTGTTAAATGAAGATGGGGTGAAGGTGAGAGGTTGAAGTGGCGGGTGGAGTGGATAGGTAGGAAGGAAGATGGACAGGAAGCACAGTTCAAGAAGGAGGTGCCGAGTTGGAGGGTTGGATCTGGAATAAGGATCGGGGAGGGGAAATGAGGAAACTGGTGAAATCTGTGACTGTATGTGTTGTCTGAGTGCACGCGCGCGCATGTGTCGGTCGGCGTGTGCACATCTCTGTGTGCCTGTTTGTGTGTCTCTCTGCCTCTGGGTTTGTGTGTGTGTGGGGTTTTTGTGAGTATGTGTGTGTGTGTAGCTGTATGTGTGTATGAATGTGTGGCTGTTTCTGTGAGTGTGTGTGCATCTGTGTACATATCTTGTTTGACTGAGTGTGTGTTGTTGTGGTTCTGTTCGCCGAGCTGGAAGTTTCTGTTGCAAACGTTTCGTCCCCTGGCTAGGCGACAACGTCAGTGCTTGGGAGCCTCCTGCGAAGCGCTTCTTTGATGTTTCCTCCGGTGTTTATAGTGGTCTGTCCCTGCCGCTTCCGGTTGTCAGTTTCAGCTGTCCACTGTAGTGGTTCGTATATTGGGTCTCGGTCCATGTGTTTGTTGATGGAGTTTGTGGATGAATGCCATGCCTCTAGGAATTCCCTGGCTGTTCTCTGTCTGGCTTGCCCTATGATAGTAGTGTTGTCCCAGTCGAATTCGTGTTGCTTGTTGTCTGCGTGTGTGGCTACTAAGGATTGCTGGTCGTGTCGTTTCGTGGCTAGTTGATGTTCATGTATGCGGATTGCTGGCTGTCTTCCTGTTTGTCCTATATATTGTTTAGTGCAGTCCTTGCATGGTATTTTGAACACTACATTCGTCTTGCTCATGTTGGGTATCGGGTCCTTCGTTCTGGTGAGTTGTTGTCTGAGCCAACTCCCATTCCTAGACTTGTTGGTACAGAGAACACCAGACTGAGAATTCACTACAAGAGTATACAGGAAAGCCACACACACAGACCAAGTCCTAAACTATGTCAGTAACCACCCCAACACACACAAACGAAGCTGCATCAGGACACTATGCAAAAGGGCCACAACACACTGCAGTACACCAGGACTGCAAAAAGAAGAAGAGGAACACCTATACAAGATATTTGCCAGAAACGGATACCCGCGCAACTTCATCAGCAAATGCCTAAGAGAAAGACCACGGAACGAGGACATACCACAACCAAAAGGACTAGCCACACTACCATACATCAGGTGCATCTCGGACCTGACTGCCAGACTACTGCGACCCCTAGGACTCATAACGGCACACAAGCCAACAGCCACACTCAGACAACAACTCACCAGAACGAAGGACCCGATACCAAACATGAGCAAGACGAATGTTGTGTACAAAATACCATGCAAGGACTGCACTAAACACTATATAGGACAAACAGGAAGACAGCTAACAGTCCGCATACATGAACATCAACTAGCCACGAAACGACACGACTAGCTAACCTTAGTAGCCACACACGAAGACAACAAGCAACATGAATTCGATTGGGACAACACTACTATCATAGGGTAAACCAGACAGAGAACAGCCAGGGAATTCCTAGAGGCATGGCATTCATCCACAAACTCCATCAACAAACACATCGACCTGGACCCAATATACCAACCACTACAGTGGACAGCTGAAACTGACAACCGGAAGCGGCAGGGACAGACCACTATAAACACCGGAGGAAACATCAAAGAAGCGCTTCGCAGGAGGCTCCCAAGCACTGATGATGTCGCCTAGCCAGGGTACGAAACGTTTGCAACAAAAACTTCCAGCTCGGCGAACAGAACCACAACAACGAGGTGGGTGGCACGGTGGCACAGTGGTTAGCACTGCTGCCTCACAGCGCCAGAGACCCGGGTTCAATTCCCGCCTCAGGCGACTGACTGTGTGGAGTTTGCACGTTCTCCCCGTGTCTGCGTGGGTTTCCTCCGGTTTCCTTCCACAGTCCAAAGATGTGCAGGTCAGGTGAATTGGCCATGCTAAATTGCCCGTAGTGTTAGGTAAGGAGTAAATGTAGGGGTATGGGTGGGTTGCGCTTCGGCGGGGCGGTGTGGACTTGTTGGGCCGAAGAGCCTGTTTCCACACTGTAAGTAATCTAATCTAAACGAGCACCCGAGCTACAAATCTTCGCACAAACTGCATCTGTGTGAGTCTGTTCCTGTGAGTGTGTGTCTATGTTTGACTGTGTGTGTGCCTGCGTCTGTGTGTGCCTGCGTCTGTGTGTGCCCGTTTCTGTGAGTGCGTGTGCGTGTTTGTGTGTGTGTGTGTGTGTGTGGGGGGGGGGTGTCTGTGGGTATGTGTATGTGGGTATATGTCTATGTGTGTCTGTATGTGTGTCTGTATGTGTGTCTGTGTGTGTGTGTCTGTATGTGTGTCTGTGCCTGTGTGTTTATGTGTGTGTCTGTGTCTGTGTCTTTGTGTGTGTGTGCCTGTGTGTGTGTTGATGGTGCTGTGAGCTGCTGCCGTCCCTCAGTTCCTTCCAAACTGAATCCCTGACGATTTTCACCCTCCACCCCTACTGTACAGTGGTGTGGGGAGGCTAGCAGAGACTGACAGCAACAGAAAGCTCAACAGGTCTGGCAGCATATATGGACAGAAATGAAAGGATCCTTCCTCGGATCTCGTGTCAGGGGAATATTACATCACTTTAAGCAAAATAGAGACTGCCAGACTCGCTCCACATTGATACACAATGATAGACACACGCTAATACAGAGACTTAGAGACACTCACAAATAGACAGAAACTAATAGACATGGAGTGTCTATCATTACTTCTCTTACTCCATAGTAACCTTGTCAATATTTCAATCATTCTGTCTGATGTGTATCAGTATTTAAGTCTGTCCTCAGGGTGTGCGTTAGTATTGCAATTGCTCACAATAGTGAGTGAATCAGTATTTCTGTGTGGAGTGTGACTGGAGGACAATTTCAATATTTGCAGATACTAAACCTGGAAGAATAATGAAGTGTGTGGAGGACAGTGTGGAACTCCAGAAGGACAGTGACACATTGGTGTAGTTTTCAGTTTATGACAGATCAGGATCAATGCAGAGCAATGTGAGGCAATGCACCTTGGTAGGAATAACTCTGAAAGTCAACATAAAACCTTCTATACAATTATAAAGGGCTGTTGGAGCAGAGAGCGCTGTTTGTATATGAACACATATTATTGAAGATGTCAGGACAAATAGGGAGAGCAGTAAATATCACAGATTAGTTTCAGTATCTGAGCTGTTTATAGGAGGAGGTGTAGGAGGCATTCTCCGTGCTCCCTTCCTGGGACGTGCTGGAGACGATGTGTTGTGAGCCCACCCTCTTACCCACTGAGACCGTGGGGGTTCCATTGTACTAGCTCACACAAAAGGGAGATGGCATTAGGGCCACAGCTTCTAAGTTGTGCCAGGGGAAATGGAACAGCCAGTCGGTTTAAAGTGAGAATTGCCCTTCACTGAACATTGCTCCTCACTCTGTTGGTGGGATGTGGGTGTTTCAGAATCTACACACGTGGTGTCCTGGTCCTCTCCGGCTCCTACCAGGTTTCTCCCCACATGGCGGGGGTGTGGGGGTGATGTAAAGCATATCCAGCATCCCACCACCTGGCTTGGCCCTTTTTGTCCGATTTCTAGCTGTTTCTCCTGGAATGGGAGAAAGGGAGTGTGGGAGGGAGGATGGGAGTGGGTGGCCCTGCTGTTAGTGCTACTACAGGTGGGAAGAAAGTGAGGACTGCAGATTCTGGAGATCAGAGCTGAAAATGTGTTGCTGGAAAAGCGCAGTAGGTCAGGCAGCATCCAGGGAACAGGAGAATCGACGTGTCAGGCATAAGCCCTTCAGGATTTTCCTGAAGAAGGGCTTATGCCCGAAACGTCGATTCTCCTGTTCCCTGGATGCTGCCTGACCTGCTGCGCTTTTCCAGCAACACATTTTCAGCTACTGCAGGTGAGGAACGGGGACATGGTGAGGTGTCCGGAGGGAGTCAGTCAACAGGGTTGTTATTAGTGTGGGGGGTAAAGTGGAGCGAGAGAGAGACAGACAGACAGAGACAGACAGAGAGATAGAGCGACCACAATTCGTGTTAAAATAGATATGGAAAAGGTAGACCAGATCAAAAAGTTGAAGTTTTTAACTGGAGAAAGGCCAATTTTGACTGTATTACGCAAGAACTTTCGAAAGGTGATTGGAGGCAGATGTTCGCAGGTAAAGGGATGACAAGAATCCAGAGAAAGTATATTCCTGTCAGGGTGAAAGGAAAGGGTGGTAGGAATAGGGAATGCTGGATGACTAAAGAAATTGAGGGTTTGGTTAAGAAAAAGAAGGAAGCATATGTCAGGTATAGACAGGATAGATCAAGTGAATCTTTAGAAGAGTAGAAAGGAAGTCGGAGTATACTTAAGAGGGAAATCAAGAGGGCAAAAAGGGGACATGAGATAGCTTTGGCAATTAGAATTAAGGAGAATCCAAAGGGTTTTTAGAAATATATTAAGGACAAAAGGGTAATTAAGGAGATAATAGGGCCCCTCAAAAATCAGCAAGGCGGCCTTTGTGTGGAGCCACAGAAAATGGGGGAGATACTAAATGAATGTTTTGCATCATTATTTACTGTGGAGAAGGATATGGAAGATATAGACTGTAGGAAAATAAATGGTGACATCTTGCTAAATGTCCAGATTACAAAGGAGGAAGTACTGGATGTCTTGAAACGGGTAAAGGTGGATAATTCCCCAGGGCCGAGAACTCTGTGGGAAGCCAGAGAAGTGATTGCTGGGACTCTTGCTGAGATATTTGTATCATCGATAGTCACAGGTGATGTGCCGGAATACTGGTGGTGCCACTGTTAAAGAAGGGCGGTAAAGATAAGCCAGGGAACTATAGACCGGTGAGCCTGACCTCAGTGGTGGGAAGTTGTAGGAGGGAATCCTGAGGGACATGATGCACATGTATTTGGAAAGGAAAGGACTGATTAAGGTTAGTCAACAAGGTTTTGTGCGTCACAAACTATTGAGTTTTTTGAAGAAGTAACAAAGAGGATTGGTGAGGGCAGAGCAGTAGATGTGATTATATGGACTTCAGTAAAGCGTTCGACAAAGTTCCTCATGGGAGACTGGTTAGCAAGGTTAGATCTAATGGAATACAGGGAGAACTAGCGGATACAGCACTGGCTCAAAGGTAGAAGACAGAGGGTGATGGTGGAGGGTTGTGTTTCAGACTGGAGGACTGTGAACAGTGAAGTGCCACAAGGATCGGTGTTGGGTCCTCTACTTTCTGTCATTTACATAAATGATTTGGATGCGAGCATAAGAAGTGCAGTCAGTAAGTTTGCAAATGACACCAAACTTGGTTGTGTAGTGGACAGCGAAGAGGGTTAACTCAGATTTTAACCAGATGGTCCAATGGGCTGAGAAGTGGCAGATGGAGTTTAATTCAGATAAATGCGAGGTGCTGCATTTTGGGAAAGCAAATCTTAGCAGGACTCATACACTTAATGTTAAGGTCCCAGCAAGTGTTGCTGAACAAAGAGACCTTGGAATGTAGGTTCATAGATCGTTGAAAGTGGAGTGGCAGGTGGATAAGATAGTGAAGAAGGCGTTTGGTATGCTTTCCTTTATTGGCAGAGTATTGGGTAGAGGATGTTGGGAGATCATGTTCCGGCTGTGCAGGACATTGGTTAGACCACTGTTGGAACATTGCGTTCAATTCTGGTCTCCTTCCTATTGGAAAGATGTTGCGAAATTGAAAGGGTTCGGAAAACAAATTACAAGGATGTTGCCTGGGTTGGAGGATTTGAGCTGTCGAGAGAGGCTTAACAGGCGGGGGCTGTTTTCCCTGGAGCATCGGAGGCTGAGGGGTGAAATTATAAAGTTTTACAAAATTATGAAGGCCTTGTATAGAATAAATAGGCAAGGTCTTTTCCTGGGGTGGGGGAGTCCAGAATGAGAGGACGTAGATTTAGGGTGAGAGGGGAAGACATAAAACTTACCTAAGGGGCACCTATTTCACACAGAGGGTGGTAAGTGTATGGAAAAACCTGCCAGAGGAAGTGGTGGAGACTGGTACAATTGCAACATTTAGGATGTATTTGGATGGGTATATGCAATGGAAGGGTTTGGAGGGATATGGGCCGGGTGCTGGCAGGTGGGACAAGATTGGGTTGGGATATTTGGTCAGCATGGACGGGTTGGGCCGAAGGGTCTGTTTCCATGCTGTACATCTCTATGTCTCTATAACTCTATGAGAGAGAGAGAGAGAGAGAAAGAGAGAGAGAGAGGGAAGGTGTTGCCTGCAGTAGTGAGAGTGGTGGAACATGAGCCTTGTTTGTGGTTTTTTAGATTATAGATTATATTATATTAGATTAGATTAGATTAGATTAGATTAGATTAGATTAGATTATATTACAGTGTGGAAACAGGCCCTTCGGCCCAACAAGTCCACACCGACCCGCCGAAGCGAAACCCACCCATACTCCTATATTTACCCCTTACCTAACACTACGGGCAATTTAGTATGGCCGATTCACCTGGCCCTGCACATCTTTGGACTGTGGGAGGAAACCGGAGCACCCGGAGGAAACCCACGCAGACACGGGGAGAACGTGCAAACTCCACACAGTCAGTCGCCTGAGGCGGGAATTGAACCTGGGTCTCTGGCGCTGTGAGGCAGCAGTGCTAACCACTGTGCCACCGTGTCGCCCACCGGTAAGGTGCGATAACAGATATACAGTGAGTATGAGGGAGCAGGTACAATATGGTGAGCCTTATCCTGACAGAGTGGGGATAGTTATTGATGCTTGTCCTGTATTGTTGGACATTACTTCAGACCGCAGATATTGCACTGAGCTGGATGGGGAGCTCAGACCACGCTCGGTGGATCTGGTATTGTGTCCCACTCTGGGAAGAGAATAATCCTCCTCTGCACTAGCTCATTCACGAGGATCTCCGCATCTCTGTTGACAAACCGTGGTGTAATTGCCCCTTATCTGCCGTGCTCTGAGTAAACTGTGCAGGGCAGCTCCTAACTGAGAAAGCTCAACCGTGTGCCCATTGGCCTTTAAAGATGGCACCAGTATCAGGGATCACGGAATATCAGGGGTCATGTGGGCGTTCGTGAATAACTCCAGCCATGACGGGTTGGAGAATCGGGCTGGCATTAAATGAGAGGGACACTATGGGGTGGGGTGGGTAGTTAATGAGATGAGTTCGATAAGATAGCACCAGGAAACTAGCTCAGTCTCGTACAGACAATTCTTCCATCACACTCAATGAAAATTGTACTGGGACAATGTATTGTTAGATTCAACTCAATGAGTCGAAGACTCTGCTGATCCTACTCCCAGTTACAAAGGCGCAGAACAAATGCTAATCCAGTACTCTCCATCATCTGAACTCACGCCAATACCCTGTTCACCCATCATTCCTGGAAACACTGGCGCATGTTGCAGGATACTGCTGAAATGTCTTCAGTTCAGCATTCTGGAACCTGGGGACAAAATCTTCCATGGCATTGTCTCTCAGTCTTCCCCACTCTGTCTATACCCCAAACCCCTCCCATTTGATGATACATAAACTGTTTCCCCCGCCATCTCTCCCTGGCAGTGATGTTCACACCGACAGCACCCCTGTGTCATGACACAATGGAGATTTGGAGCTGTAAATGGATGGATGCTGCGTATCCTGTCACTTCCAGCATGGGCTGCAAGTTTTCCTATGCTGGGCAGTGATCTCACACAATGTTACTGAACAATGCACTGGGATGATGGACACAGTTCCACACCCTGGTCACATATCTCTTCTGGGTTTATAAATCAATGTTGTGGTCTGCATACCTTTCCACTCTGGGTAGATTGTGGGTTATGTTGTACAGAACACCAGTCCAGTCTGCACAGTGCTCCCTGCTGAACACATGTCTCATCTGGATTTATAGATCAGTGAACGGCTGAGGTGTGCACTGATTGCAGCGTGGTGTTCAGTAGTACACTAGCCTGGAATGCGTAGTGCCCAATGCTGAAAACATATCTCCTCTGGGTTTATGGTGTCTAATCTGATTATGTAAGGTGGATTGAGAATGCGATATAACTGATCATTTCAGTTGATATGGCAATGCCTTTATTTTTGTTCATGTGATTGGACCCTCCAAATTCTGACTCCGCTGGCCAGCCCCATTCTTCAGTCTACCTCCATCGTTCAGTAAGTTGTTCTACCATGAGTAACTGTCCAGTTTCAATGTGAATAACTGTCCTGTCTATTTCCCTGGCCTTTGGCCTTACTCACGCTGGAGCATCGGGATTCACCACGATAAACCTCAGTAAGGTCACTCCTCAGAACAAACGCTCCAGGGAACATAATCCCAGCCCATTCATATTCTCCGGGTCGATCAACATCACTCGCCACCACCAGCGTGCTTTCAGGTTTAACAACATCGTTCCTACAGCAGTGAGCACAGAATTAAAGGCAGTGTTTCAGAAGTGGCTGAACCGAGCGTGTAGGCGAATGTGAGTATTGCAGATGCGGGAGATTAGAGTCAAGAGTGTGGTGCTGGAAAAGCGCAGCAGGTCAGGAAGCTTCCGAGGAGCAGAAGAATTGATTTTTCTGAAAAAAAATCAAATTCTGATGAAGGGCTTTTGCCCAAAACGTCGAATTCCCAGCACCACACTCTAAACTCAGTGTAAATCCCAGATGGCCTCCTTTTTCACGAACGCAATTTCCCCTCCCACATATTCGATGATACCATCCAGAGCATCTCATCCACTTCCCGCACCTCTGCCTTCGAATTCCACCCCTCGCAATGCAACACGGAAAGAACACCCTGTTCCTCACCTTCCACCCCACCAAACCTCCAGATGTAATGCATTATCCTCCCCCATTTGTGCCACCTACAAACAGACTCCACCAACAGGGATATATTTCACTCCCCACCCCGATATGCGTTCCATAAAGAACATTCGCAGCGTGACTCCTTTGTCAGGTCCACGCCAACCACCAATCCACCCTCCACTCCTGGGATCTTCCCCTGACACGGCAAGAATTGGTAAAACTGGACCAATCCCTCCGCCAAAGTGTATTCCACATCCTTTGGAGCTTTACCTGCACGTCCACAGATGTCGCCCACAGTATCCATTGTTCCTGATATCTGCTTGACATCGGGAAGACTGGATGCCAATGTATGGAACACTTTAGAGAACATTGGTGGGGCACCCGCACCAACCAACCCCACCACCCCGTAGCTGAACACTTTAACTGTCCCTTCCACTCCGCCATGGATATGCAGGCCTCCTCCCCGCCAAACCTTAACTACCCGACATCTGGAGGTAGAGTGCCAATCTTCTGCCTTGGGGCCCTGCACCCACATGGGATCAATGTGGGTTTCACGAGCTTTCTCATTTCCCCTACCCCCATCTTATCCCAGATCCAACCTTCCAATCAGCACCGCCCCCATGACCTGCCCTACCTGTCCATCATCCTTCCCACCTTTCTGCTCCACCTTCCTCTTGACATATCACCTCCAACCCAAACTTCATCTACCTATCACATTATCAGCTACCTTACTCAACCCCATCCCCTTCCCATTGATCTCTCAGTACCCTTGGGCTACAAGATCCATTCCGGATGAAGGGTTTACACAAGAAATATCGATGCTCCTCTGATGCTGCCTGACATGCTGTGCTATTCCAGCACCACATTTTCGACTCTGATCTCCAGCATCTTCAACCCTCACTTTCTCATTTGAATTAATGTATCCAGAATATTCCCCACCAGACATTTTATACAGCTGTTCTGTTATTTTATCCCTGTCTCTTTTATAAAGAGAATGGGGCATTTACAGCCCTGCAGTGTTCTGGCAATTCTCCCACGTACATGGAAAAAGTTAATAAAAGGAAAAATTTAAAGTCCGTCCGTCAGTCACCCTCATCCATTCCATCGGGACTGAGTAAATATTGCCTTTTATTATGACATGAGATGTTATGTAAAGAAGTGATTAACTGCGCCTGTTTGCTCGGTGACTGTAATTAATGTCAGCCTCCATGGATTCTAATTATCTCAGTGGAGAGTTGCCATATTTTGATGATAAATGGGCACCTTTCAATGTGTTATCCCAAAGTATGAGCGAGAGCATCATTGACAGCCCTACCAGAGATCAGCAGCTCCAGATAGAGAAAAGGAGGAGAGATCATAATCCGAGAATATTAGACTGGAATGTTTCAACAATAGAACGGAATCTGAGAACACTGGCCTTGAATGTTCCAACAATGGATTGGAATCTGAGAACATTGGACTGGGATGGTCCAGCAATGGACAGGGGTTTATCCGATTATGCTTGGTTTCTTTCTACATATTATGATTTATTGTCATTATATTTATGGATCTATTATGTTCTTCGGATTATTCAATATTTTTATTATCCTCTTCTGTCTATCGTTGGTTTTCCTGGTAAGTCTCACCAGCCAGATATGTTTTTTTCTATAAACCAGTTACGACTGCGTTTCTGTTCTCTCATGTAGTCTTCATTTCTTGCCACTGTAATTCTTCATGTTGAGTGTCTGAATCCAGATATTCACTCTGCAAACCACTACTAACTGCATCAGGGAACTTGTCAATTGATGGCTCCCTCCTTGATTCTGGCAGTGTTACACTATGTTGACCTACTCACTTTCAGATGTGAACCATTGTCTCACTGCCCTTGTTATTTAAATATTGGGAGTGTGGAGATCATTGCCCTCCATTAAGTTTACAAACTCCGTTTCCTTCATGGGTCTCCATCCCATCCCTGGCCAATATCTTTTTTTTAATTCATTTCTGGGACTTGGGCATGGCCGACTGACCAGCTTTAATAGCCCATTCCTATTTGCTCTTGAGAAGGTGGTGGTGAGCTGCCTTCTTGAATCGCTGCAGTCTGCTTGCTGTGGATTGAAACACAATGCCATTAAGAGGGCATTCCAGGATCCTGACCGTATGGGCGGGGGGTATGAGAAGGTGAAGAAAGCCATCTGAAGTGCATATGAACTTGTGCCAGAAGCGAACAGATCGTGTTTCAGAAATCTAAAATAGCGTCCCTGGTTAAACGTGCATTGAGTTTGAAAAAATCAAGCAAAGTAATTTTGAAAGGTGCATAAGGGCATTAAAAGCAGAGCAAGCCTACGACACTCTTAATGAGATTCTTACTTGGGAGAAGTTCAAAATTCAAAAATTCGTGCAGTCGTGAGAACTCGTGTGGAAGAGCAGAGAGTGATAATGGCACGACTAGAAGCTGAAATGGCTGATGATTATCAGTTGGTCCATAAATCAAAGTTTGGCTTCTGTGAGGGATTGAAAAGAATGTGCGAGATCTTCTGAAAACATATCCCTGTAAGAGTAAGGTTTACTGGCCTAGGCCAGGAGTAGCAGGTTACAGCATTAAGAGTTAGAGAAGCATGTAATTATTTTTATGCTGAGACATAAGGAGATATGTCATTCAGAAGGACTATGAGAGAGATGAGAAGTGCTCCATTATGTAACGTGTGGTTGGAGTGCCCGCTGAAACCATCAACAAAAATATTTCTCAATTGGGAAGGTGGCCTTGAGCTTGGTGTTGGCGTTGCAATATTTCAGCATTTACATTGCCAATAACATGCCTGAGCAAAATCTATATACTGATCATAACATCTATAGTTTTTGGACAAATTTAGGGAGAATACTTCTAGTCTGTTCAGATAGAGGTTACTATTGTTGCCATTCAATGTGGAAGTTATACATTTGACAGGACAAGAAACTGTGCTTGCTGCCAAGTTGTTGAGACTTGGATGAAGAAAGACAGAGGCATTCTGTGGCCAGAGTAAACTGACTGAAATAGAATGGGGTTGTGAATGTTTGCATGCTTAGTGTCAATATCATATATATGTATTGTAGTCTACTAATAGAGTAAGAATAAGGGACTTAAAATGAAGCTACAGTTGTATCTTGATGTTCATTTGTTTCAAAGGGGGAGGTTTGATGATACTGTCACTGTAAAAAGATTATTTTGTCTTGGTCGTTTTTGAAGACAGGTCTTAAAGGCAGAGGTGCAGAATTGCCACCTGAATACGACTGAAGTAAATAGCTGAGGAGGCCTTTAGGTTTTATTAAAACGATGGGAACAATGAAAGGGCAGCACCCAGCTCTCCCAGGCTAGGTCTACTCGTTTTGTTTTTAGCTGCAGCATTCAGCGGCTGCTTGGGGTCCCAGGAGGGTTGTAAGTTTCATTACATGATCCCCAGCTGCTCTTCTCGCTGAGAACTTTTCTAATATTGTTACTTTCGGGATTGGAAAACTGCATGTAAGAATCTGCATTTGAGTTTATCTTTGTGCCAAGCGGTGTGTACCAGGAAGTTACGGCGTCTATTGTTTGTGCATGTGTTCCAACATATAAACTAATCCAATTGTTCTTTTCTTTGATTGAATTTTTAACTAAAGCATTTGAAAAGATTATATTTTTCTTCACACTTCATATCTACGGTTAAAATACGGAAAAGTTTGAGCTGGAGCAATCTTTTTAAAATATTTTACGGGGATCTCTTCTGATCCCTAACTCCCTCGTAGCTCAGAGGCTTCTGACTGACTCCTGTTATTGAAAGGTTCGTGGTGGTGCTGGGGATGGTTTGCTGGAGGTTGTGCTGTGAGCTGCCTCAGACATTTAGGGAGACCTGAGGATTTGCTGACCCAAGTCTGGATGGAGCATGGGGACTGTAGTTACAGCATCTGGGTGTATAACATGAACAACAAACGGAGCATAGGCTGCAGAGAGGGGAAGCTCTGAAACCACGGAGTGAGTGCGTGTGGGGATTGGGATCTGCTGTATCCACCCGAGTTTTCTAGGAACAGCTTCCCAAGCCCGGCTTAAACCAGGAGCAGAGTGTGAGGGGAACCTGTGAGCGGTGTCACCTCCTTCAATACGACCTATAGCTTCATACCGGAGGAGGACGTTGCTGTCAATGGCTGTTAGGGTCACAGTTGTATTCAGCTTCTATGATCCAGAACTTTCCAGGCAGGAGTGGGTGACATATCCATCATTTCCCAGTTTGTCGACATCACTGGTAACGTTCTGTCAAATCGATCGAGACTGACTTATCAGGAGTGCCTGCTTCCTGTTTGATAACCAGTCCTCCCCCATTCCTGTGTAACACATTCGAAGGGCTAAATAAGAACAAGGAACATCAGTCAGTAATCTAGCCCCTTGAGTCCGCTCAACCATTGAATACAATCATGGCTGATGTCATTGCGGCCCCTGTTCTACTTTCCTACCATCTCCATCCTGAAACTCTGGTCTCTTGTTGTAGATTGCAGCACATAAAAAAAATCCACACCACATTAACACTTTCAATTACTTTTAGCAATTTTTAGACGTTAATGAGATCTCATTTCACTATAATAAACTTGACAGTTCAATCTCTTTTCATAAGACAATCTCTGGAATCAATCTAATGAACCCTTTCTGAATTACCTCCAACGCAAATGCGTCCTTCTGCAAGTCAGGGCACTCAAACGGTACTCCAGTTGCAGCCTCACTAATCTCTTGTATAGCTACAGCAACACTCCCTACCTTTCTACTCTCTTCTTTTACAAATAAAAACTGAAACTACGCTTGCCTTTCCCATTTCTTGCTGTACCTGCATGCAGGTTCTCTGTGATGTACACATGAACACACTGACCTCTCTGCACTTGAGCACTTTGAAGTTTCTCTCCATTTGGATAATAATTTACCTTTCTATTTTGCGGACCAAATTGATAAATCTCATAGATGCCCACTTTAATTTTCATTGCCAAGTGTTAGCCCATTCACCCAACCTATCCATATTCACTTTTAAACCTCTTTCATGTTCATTCCGAAGTAATTTCCCACTGATGTTACTGTCATCTGAAAAATTGGCTATAGTATTTTCTATCCTGTCAACCGAGTAATAATATTAATGATGAACAGTTAAAGCACGAGTACTGAAATCTGTGGCACCTCACATTTGCCAAAAGAAAAAGACACATTTATTCCATCTGACTGAATTTTGTTGGTTCACCAATCCACCATCCAAGCTAATAAATTACTCCCAAACCCATGCTGTCTGATCTTACTGCTTACACTTTGGAGAAGCGATATATCCAAACCCTCTGGAAGACCAGATATATTTATCTCCAGGATTCCAAATTTCCTCCTTGTTTGTGACATTTTTAATAACCGAAGTAAACAAATCAAACACGATTTAGCTTTCTAAAACCATGTTGACTCTGACAGATTGTGGTTTAACTTTGGAAATGTCCTGAACAATGGATTCTAACAACTTTCCTTAACTTACTATAGTTTATCGTTACACTTTAGTTCCTAATTTATGCAGTTATTATAAGTTCTTCCATTTCGGAAACTTTGACATTTTCTTTGAATTCCTGTTTAATGGGCACAAGGCTTTAAGAGATCTGCTCCAATTACTTTGTAAGAGCCATGTGTGGCTGAATGGACTCTTCATGCTGCTGCTGTACAAACTCGATGGACTGACGTCTTTCTGGTGTTCCCATGTTGGCCAGAATGACCTTCTTCCGTTGATGTGTGAGACGGTTGGGGGATTATGGAATCTTCTTGTTGCTGTGTAACAGCTCGAGGGGCTGATGTGTCTTCTCATATTCCTCCATAACATTTTGGAAAAACTGAACGGTCACCTCATGCATCCCTGAGATGGGATGGACTGAGTGATTGGTCTTCTCCTGTTCCCTTACAACAGGCACGTGCCTGAATTATCTCCTCCTTTCTCATAAAAAGTTTCAGATAGTTTGTATCCTTATCCAATTCACTTACAATAGGCTCAGTGGGGCTTAATGGCCTCCTGTTATCCCAGTGTAACAATCTCCAGTCATTGTGTGGTCTCTTCCATTTCCTGTGTAACAGACTTGAGGAGGCTGAATGGACTGATCCTGTTGCTATGTAATAGGATACTGGTCCGTTATCGCCTACTCTGGGTCCAGTATTATAGGCTCCAGGGGCTGACTGGCCTCCTTCTGTAGCTGCATATCAGGCTCCAGGGTCTGAATAGCTTCTTCATGTTCTGGTGTAACAGTGTTGAAGGCCTGAATATTCTTCTGTTGTTTCTGTGTAACAGGCTGGAGAATGACATGGATTTCACCATTATGTGTATTTTTGGCTTCTGTTTCTGACTCCTTCTGGTCATCTATGTTGAAATAAGATCATATTTTATCCTTGTAAAGTCCAATGTGTATTGGATCAACCTGACCATCCTTTCCTTATAAACTAACAGCTTCATTACACGAATCAGTTGAGGGAACCATCTCAGAACTGCTTCCAATATAACAATGTAACAATATCAGTGAGGAGATTAAATCTGTACACACTACTCCAGATGTGATCTCACTAAGATCCTGTACAGCAGTAGCGACACTTTACCAGCCTGCGGAAGGTTACCACCCAGGTTACAGCAGTCTCAGCTGTCGCGGGGAATACACAGCATTGTTGAAAGATCATTGTCCTTCTATATTCCACCAGTATAACTGGAGATCTGGTGAAAAACTCATAATAAAGCTTGAGAAGATCGTAAATGATGTGACGAGATGATTTTTAAATTAATCTCCCCAGAACCAACTTCACTGAGATTTCACTGAATTCTGAAAGGTAGATCTCAGAAACATTGATGGGGGTTATATATTAAAGTGAAAGCTGCAATACAAATGTTGAGTGTGTTATAAAGCAGGAAACAGGACATACACGATTGTGGGTACTCCAGTAATAATGCACTGTTAAAAGTATATCTAAACCGGATTAAGTCAACTTAATGCTAATGCTGCGAAAAATGGATTTCATGAGCACATGTGAGATGCTTGCATTAACATTATTTCGAGCACCGAGGTCGAGATCAGGTTATTTAGGAATTGCTGTTGGATGATCAAAAGAGCTAATTGAAAACTTTGCTGTAAAGGACCTTTTGGGAACAGTGACCGCAACGTTTTATTTGAGATTAGATTCCCTACAGTATGGAAACAGGCCCTTCGGACCAGAAAGTCCACATCAACCCTCCAAACAGTAATCCACTCAGACCAGTTTCCCTCTGATTAATGCACCTACCGCTATGGACAGTTTAATACGGCTAATTCACTTGACCTTCACATCTTTAGATTGTGGGAGGGAACTGGAGTACCCGGAGAAAATCCACCCGGACACGAGGAGAATCTGCAAACTCCACACAGACAATCAACTGAGACTGGAATCATCAGGAATGAGGCTTGTGGGCCAAGGGGGGTGAGAGACAAATGGGAGGGGGGTGTGGCGAGGGGGGAGGAAGCCTGGAATGTGAGAGGTAGATGAAGGAGGGGTTGAAAGTGATAGGTGATGAAGAGAGGCAGAACGCCTTATCTATTGCACCCACTAAATACAATGTGGTCTTCTCTACATTCGCCCGACAGGACGTCAACTTGTAGATCGTTTCAAAGATCATCTCTGGTACAGCCACACTGGCCAACCTCTAACACCTTGTGGCTAAACACTTTAACTCCACCTCCCACTCCACCAAGGACACGCAGGTCCTGGGCCTCCTCCATGGTCAAACCCTAACCACCTGACGCATGGAGGAAGTACGCCTCATTGTCCGCCATGCGACCCTTCAACAACAGGAGATCAATGTTGATTTCACCAATTTCCCCATTTCCCCAAACCCCACCTTATCCCAGTCCAACCTTCCAACTCGTCACCGCCATCTACAATGTTCCTACGTGTCCATCTTCCTTCGTACTTATCCAATCCACCCTCCTCTCCGACCTATCACTTTCACACACCCCACCTCATCTACCTATTAGATCAAAGGAAGCAGCTTAGAAAAATGCAAAGTGTAGTAGTAAGTCAGTGGATTCACAGAAATGTAGGACTCAGCAAAGGAAGTCCAATAAACTGAGAAAAAAAATCAAAAAGAGAAATAACATGCAAACAAATAACAACGTAAAACATGCTATAAAGCTTCTAACAATGTATGGAACAAAAACAAAAACAAGATCAAACGTGGAACAGTGAGTGTGCGGACAGGGTAATTTACTGTAAAGAACAGACAATTACAGGGAAAAGAAACATGTCTGTCTTCATGGAAGAATATTCAGAAATTCTCCCAGAAATTCCAAGTGACCATGGGACTTGTGTAAGTAAAGTCTAAGATCATTCATATCAGTGATAAGGTAGCATTTGAAAAGAGAGCTGGATTGAGTGTTGATAAATCTGACAGACCAGATTTACTTCATACAAAAATTTCAGTGGAAGCAGCAATAGTCATATTGATTGCATTACGGATTTTCACGTTATTTTCTGACACATTCCTGAAAGGCAGGTAGCCAATCGGGATAAGGGACGGTTACAAATATTATCCGCCAGTTTAAGAAAGGATGAAGATAGAGAGTGGTGAACTACAGACAAGTAACTTGTCATCCGCAGTCGGGTGTCTGTTGGACTCAATCACAAAGAACATGCTTCTAGATATATCGAATGTAATGGCAAAACTGGGGAGTATGATAATGCATCGATGAAAGGAAAACCATAAGTGGCAAACAATCTTTTGTAATAGTTTTAAGATGATTCTTGTAGTCTTCAGCCATGAGGAATCAATGGATATCGTATAGTTCGATATTCAGGAGCATTTTTTAAAGAACTCACATACTAATATCATAACACAAGATAAAGCGAAAGGTATTCGGCACAACATATGCAAATCAGAAAGTAAAATTAGGTTGCTGAGACAACACTGAGAGTATTCTGTACTGCTGTGGAGTCGCTATCTAAAAAAAGAATATGCTGAGTACAGAGGAACTGCAAAAGGCATTTTCCAGATTAATCCCTAAGGTGGCAAGATTGTCTGACTGGGAAACTCAGCCTGTGATCTCGTATTTCAAATAATGAGAGGTGATCGTCGTGAATCTTAGAAAATTAGAAACATAGAGGGGACTGAATAACAGAGGGACATGGAAACTGCAAGCACGTGCAATTAGGGAGAATCCCATGATTGTCTCCACAGACAACAAGTAGAACAGAATGATCGGTGAACAGTTCGTGTCCATTAGAAACCTAGAGGGCTATCTGTGTGTGAAGCTGGAGAACATTGAGAGATGGAGACATGAGAGCTTCACATCTGTTTTACTTGGGAGAAGAAGAAGGCAGGTAGAGAATTCGAGAAGATGGATGGGGAAGCTCTTGAGCAGATTGATGTAAAATGCGAGCAGGAATTTGAGGCTTTGGCTGGTAGAAAATTGGACTGATTGCCAGGTCTGAATGAATTGTAACACAGGCTGCTGTTGGAGTCAAGGGAGGAAAGACCCTGACTGACAAATTTATTTAGAATCCCACCATGGGGAGGTGCCAGAGGTCTGGGGAACAGCTAATACGATTCCACTTTACAGTAATGATGGGAGAGATAGACCAGGGAACTATAGACAAACAAATATTAGATCACTGTTCGGAAAACTACTGGAGAAAATAGGGAAAGAAAAAATTGAAACCCAATCAAAATGGCAAGGCTTGATCAGGGATAATGATCATGACTTTATCAGAGGGAAGTCACACCTAACGAATTTGAATTAGTTTAAGGAATTCGCTTAATTAGTTTTGCAGCAAGGCCTTTTACAAAACTCCACATGGGAAAGTGAAAATTAACGTTAAATCGCATGGAATCAAGGATTACTTGACAAGTTACAACGAAAATTGTCTTAGTGGCAGGAGACAGAGAGTGGTGGAAGAAGGCTGTTTGAGTGACTGGAGACCAGTGTCCCCTATTGTACCACAGGGATCAGTGCTGTATCCCTTATTGTTTATGGTATTCATAAATGGTGCAGATGTGAATGGAGGGAGGTGGGTGAAGGGGGTGGGGGTTGCGATAAGTAAGTTTCTGTTTGCCCGGTTGGTTGGTAGTGAGGAGGAAGGTCTTATGTTACAGAAAGATACACGTGGATTGGTCAGATGGGCAGATCAATGGCAGATGGAATGTAAACCTGATAAATATGATGTGATGTACTTTGGAAGAAGGAACCAGACAGGGGAGGACTCAATGCATAGCAGCACACTAGGAAGCTCAGAGGGTGCTTCATCACACATCCCTGAATGTGACTGGACAGGGTAATACGTTAGTTAAGAAGTGGACCTTGGGTGCAGCAATTATTAATCGGGGCGGAGATAATAAGAGCTGTACACTGCTTTGGTTGGACAAAGATGGAGTACTGTGTGCAATTATAGGAACCACATTACAGCAAGGACGTGATGGTACAGAAAAGGTGTGCTGAGGAGATTCACCAGGATGTTCCCTGGGATGGAGCGCATCACTTATGGAGAGAGGCTGGATAAGCTCGGGTTGTTTATTTTGGAGCAGAGAAGGCTGAGGGGGACGTGATTCAGAAGGATAAGATTACTAGGGGCATGGAGAGGGGAGATAGACAGCAGCTGCTCCTTTTAGTCAGAGAATCAAGAACAATGTGAAGGGTTTGAGATTTAGTGAGGATTAAAAGATAGTTTCTTTTTACCCAGTGGGTGTTTGGGTCAGGAATTTAATTCCTGAGAGGAGAGTTATCACGGGAATCCTCACAGCCATTAAAAAGTGCTTGGACGAACACTTGGAAGTGTCATAGCATTCGCAGCTATGGGCCTAGTGTAGGAAAGTGGGACCACTGTAGATCGTGCTGTATTTCTGTCAGTACCGCATACATGCACCTGTGAGTATATGGCTGTCCAAGGTCAATCATTGAGCAATATAAGGCAGGAATTGATGGGTTTCTGAAGAATATATTCACAAGCGTTATAAGAGTGAACTGTAATAGCTTGTCAAATTATGTTAATGTGAGAAGTATGAGAAAACAATTGCAGCTTCCTTATAATCTGAAACCAGAGAATGGGGAATGGATAACAGGGAATTGGCAGAACTATGCAGCCATTACCTCAGTTCTGTCTTCACAGAACTTTCTAACAATACTAGGAAAACCAAATCTGGTGCGGAAAAATATCTCGTACATGGAACATAGAACATAGTAAGTACATGTTTCAGGAGAAATTATTGGTACTGAAAGTAATGGTCATAGACAACACTAACATATGTTTATGAAATGGGAATTATGTTTACGAAACAGATTTGGAGACAAATGAAAGAGAAGCAATGAATTTAAAACGTTTGGATTTTCAGAAAATGTTTGGTAAAGCTCACAAATGTAGTTTACAAAATCAAATCTTAGTGGATTTGGGCGAATATATGGCAATTGTTGTGGTTCTGTTCGCCGAGCTGGGTATTTGTGCAGCAGACGTTTCGTCCCCTGTCTTGGAGACATCCTCAGTGCTTGGGGCCCTCATGTGAAGCGCTTCTGCGATATTTCCTCCGGCATTTAACTGTCACCGTGCTAAATAAGACCAACTTCAAACGCATCTAGCCGCTCAAGTCTGGGTTTCCATAAGGTGCTGTGGGTCAGCAATAGCAGCAGCATTGTACTCATGGCCTGGCAGATCCCCCTCACAACAATTAACATCAAGCCAGAGAATCAACTTTGATTCAATAGAGAATGCAGGATAGCAGGAGCAGCACCGGGCATACCTGAAAATGAGGTGTCAGCCAGGTGAAGCCACCAACCAGGACAACGTGTGTGCCAAACAGCATAAGCAATAAGTGATCGACAGAGCTAAATGATCCCACAAGCAACCGTTCAGATCTAAGCTCTTCAGTCCTTCCACTTCTAGTTGAGAATAGTTATGGACAATTAAACAAGTCATTGGAGGAGGAGATTCCACAAATATCCCCATCCTTAATTATGGAAGAGCCCAGCACTTCAGTGTATAAGGTAAGGCTGATGCATTTGTAACAATCTTCAGTCAGAAATGCTGAGTGGTTGATCCATCTCGGCCTCCTTCAGTTGATCCTCAACAATTCAGTTACCAGTCATCAGCCAATTCGATTCAGTCCACGTGATATCCAGAAACGGAGACACTGGATACTCCAAAGGGTATACATGCTGACAACATTCTGGAAAAAGTACTAAAAACTTGTTCTCCAGCACTTGTCACTGCCCTAACTAAGCTGTTCCAATATCTTTACAACAACATTTCCCCGATTACATTGAAAATTACCGATGTATCTCCTATATCCGGAAAAAATAAACAGAACAAATCCAATTCGGCCAATTACCAACCAATCAGTAAAGTAATGGAAAGTGTCAGTGCTTTCAAGCAGGACCTGCTCAGCAATAACCTGGTCAATGACGCTCAGTTAGAGCTCTACCAGGGCCACTCAGCTCCTGACCTCATTACCTTTGTTCAAATATGTACAAAAGTGCTGAATTCCTGAGGTGGGGTGAGAATAACAGCCTTTTAAAACAAGGCTGCCTTCGACCAAGTGTGACATCAAGGGGCCTTAACAAAACTGGAATCAATAGGTATCAGGGGCAAACTCCCCGCTGGTTAGAATCATACCTGATACGTCGGAAGATGGTCATGACTGATACAGTTCAGTGAACTCAGCTCCAGGACAAGTCTGTAGGAATCCCTCGGGCAGTGGCCTCGGCCCAAACATATTCACAGCTGCTTCATCAATGACCTTCCCTCCATTATAAGGTCAGAAGTGGGGTTGGTCGCCAATGATTGCACAATGTTCAGCAACATTTGTGGCTCCTCAGATACTGAAGCAGTCCATGTCCAAATGCGACAAGATCTAGACAGCATCCAGGCTGACAAGTGGCAAGTAATATTTAGGCCACACAAATGCCAAACCCTGACCAGCATCACTAAAATACAATCTAAACACGGCCCGGCTCCGTGGTATTCAATGGTGCTACCATCACTGAATCCACAGTGGACTGGAGCGGTTCAACAAGGCAGCTCACCATCACCTTCTCGAGGGCAACTATGGACAGGCAATAAATGCTGGCCCAGCCAGTCACACCCAGATTCAGGAAATAAATATTTAAAAAAAAACTTAACCGAGGAATGTTGCTTCGTTATCATTGGGATCGGTGCTCAGGCCTCAGCTGTTCACAATACCCATTAAACATTTGGTTTCAGGAATCAAATACAATATATCCCAACCTGCTGACAGAACTAAAGGATGTTGGATTGTGAGTGGGTGGGGATATTGCAAAAAGCTTCAAGGTGACTACGACAAGTGGTGTGAATGGGCAAGTAAGTGTCAGATGGAGAGCAATGTGGTTAGAGTTGACTGTGTGCCCGTTGGTGGGAACAATAGACTGGAAGCCGATCATTTGAAAATAGATTGTTTGAAACATGCTGATCTACACAGGGACATATGCTCCTGTTTGTTGTTTCCTTCTGAGCAGCCCTCCGAGGTCCCTGCAGCGCAGTGAGGTCTGAATCCAGAAGTCAATACCGGGCATGGCATTGGCACGCTGACCAGGGTACTTAGACCCACCAATTGGGGAGCTGTAACAGTGACAATGATCTGTATCTCCTTGTACACCACTCACTGAAAGCAATATTGAAGGAAATGAAGCAGTTAGGAAGATAAATGATGTGCTGACCTTCATTTCAGGGGAATTTGAGTCCAGGAGTAAGGATTCTTACTGCAGCGGTACAGGGTCTAGTTGAGACCCCATCTCGAACATTGTGCTGTATTGTGTGCAGTTTTGGTCTCTGTACCTAACAAAGGACAAACCTGACATTGAGGGAGAGCAGCGAAAGATGACCAGACCGATCTCTAGGATGGCAGGCTTATTGTGGGACCAGTGTTTGGGGTTTAGGAAAATGGGTGGAGATCTCAGTGAGATATATAAAGCTCTGACAGAGTGAGACATATTGAAAGCAGGGATGATAATTCCCCAGGCTGTGGTGTCTAAAACAAGGAGCCACAGTATTAGATACAGACAGGCCATTCTGCATTGAGATGATAATAAATGTCTGCACTCAGAGACTGGTGAACCTGGGGAATGCGCTGGAACCAGGAAGCCAACACACTGATTATAAATACGGATTTAGAGACAGTAAAGGGATGGTGGGAGAGCAGGAGAACGGTATGGAAATAAAGGGCCAACCAATATTATGTTGAATTGGGTAGCAAATTCGATGGACCAAAGGGACTACGGCACTTCCTATTTTATAGCTTCCCAAGGTTAATCACATTAACAGATACATTCACTGTGTGGGATAAGTGCATTGTGGAGATGTTTGAACATGGACAACAATGAGGAAAGCTCAATGTGTTGTATGGCCTACTCCATTCATGATGTTTCAGTCTAGTCTGTGGAAAAGCTCTGTAAATGTTGTCACAAGCTCTCAGATATTAGGAAGGTGGTCTCTGCAGGGTCAACAGGACTGTGTTTCCCGTTCCTTTTCCGTTACTGAGGCTGGGGCCGGGTGTTCTGTCCGGGTTTAACCTTTAAGACCTCGGAGCAGTTTGATACAATAGAGTGTCTTGCTTGGCCGATTCAGAGACCATTGAAGAGTTTATCACATGTCTGTGTGTCTGGGGTCACGTTTAGGCCAGACCAGGAAAGCACGGGAGACTCACTTCCTGAAAGTAGATTGGGGAAAGAAATTGGTGTGTATAATCGACATTGGTTTCAAGACCACTATTACTGACACCAGATTTTGCATCTTAATATATTGTCAACTGTTTTTAATTTCCAGAGTATTAGCCTGGTCTGGATTAGTAATCCAGTGATATTTCCACAACAGCACCATCTCCACTTGGGGACCTATCAGAAACCACACTGAGCAGGTTATTTCTGTGCTGCTTGACAGCTCCATCAAAAATATCTCCCACCAATTTGATTGTCGTGATGGGACTGAAGGGGTGGTAAATAGTCAGATTGCAGTTATTCTCCTCTGAGGAGACTGGACATAGCTGAGTAATTTTTCATTCAGCTGTGTCCAGCTGGAATGAAAGAGCTTTCCCAGGGGCACGGCTTGTTGTGCAGCACAAGTCTTCAGTCCTATTGCAGGAATGGCGTCAGGGCCCATTGCCTTTGTCGTATCTCCTGTGTTCAGCTGTGTCTTCATGTCACGTGCTGTAAATCGAATTGGTTGAAGACTGGTATCTGTGATTCTGTGGGCATGATGATGAGGGTGAGGTGGATCATCCATTCAACATTTCTGGCTGAGGATGGTGCAGATACCACATCCTGGTCTTTTACACTGATGTACAGGACTGTTCGATTATTTAGGATGGGGATATTTGTGGATCTCTTTCCTCCAGTCATTTGTTTAGTCGTCCGTCACCATTTATATCTGAATGTGGCAGGTTTGCGGAGCTTCGATCACATCTGTTGGTCAAGCGTGGTAACTTTAATGCGTTAGCATCAGGTTTAGGTTCACGTGGTTCTGACCCTGACATGTTCACTCACAGTCATTACTGAAACATAGATCGTGTTGATGGTAATGGCAGACTGAGGAGATTATCCTAGGAAAATTGTTTCAGGTTGTGGTTGAATGCTTTTCTGCTTCTCCTACTGCTGTTTTCTACAGCACTACATGAATACGCAGTTTTGAGCTGCAATATTTGCAATGCAATTCTGCTGCCTGTCCCTTCGTTCACATGGAGACCCATTCACCCATCAGCACTGCACTCAGTGACCTACTCTGGTTTCTAAAGTGGAAATACTTCCATTTTCATACTCTCATTCTACTGAGGGTCTCTCCCCGGGTCATGCTACCAATCTGACACATTCTGCAAAACCAATTAACTTTTTAAAATTCAATTGTTTAATTCATCTGAACATTTTTCCTTGAGTAATACCATCTTCTGTGTTTAAAATGAATGTATTTCCCTCTGTTTCTCTCCCTGATCATGATTAAGAGCTCTGTAGTGTCAGTGATGCCAGCCTTATGTAGTTTCAGAGCCAATGAAATCGCTGGATTCTCAATCATCTTCATCACATTGTATGCTTCACCTTTCGGTTTGATACCTCATCGCTCATGGCTGCCTTGTCCTCCCATGAGTATGTTTCATCTCCTTTGGGATGAATTTCTAATATCGTCCGAATTACCCACAGAAACTCCTGCCATTGCCGCTCCATTGTCTTTCCTGTTCGGCTCCCCTACCAATTAACTCTGGCCAGAACCTCCCACATGTTATTGTAGTTACATTGTTTAATTATAATCACATTACATCAAGAAGAGAGCAATAGATATAAACCAAAAGGAGGAATTTTGAGAGAAGGGATGTGAAGAATAATTGGTAAAATTCTTAACTAGATACAAAGAGAGAACGAGAGAGAGGATATAGATGAGGAAATGTGAAAAATGAGAATACTTGATTATTGAAAGGTCTAGATGTGCGTCCCTCAATGTTTTGGCAATGCCTGTGTGCTGTGGTCCTTTGAAGAGTGCATGTACAACAGAGCAATGTGTTCAAATGCTGGGTCTGATGGCAGAATTTCTATCTCCAATGATATGACAGACACTAACTTTGGAAATAACTCAGCAGGCCAATATTTTGAATTGCCGGTAGAAAGGGGATTAACTGAAAGAAGTTGGGATACCAGAAGCAAGAATTTACAACACACATCCTGATAAGAATGAGAGATTGGAGGCGAGAATTCCAGAAAAGGAGGGAACATTGAGAGAAGGGGAACATATCACTTTAGATGAGCATCAAATAATGTTTTATAAATTTTATACATCATGTGCATCATTTTTCGATAACTGTGTCTCCGTTGTTCATTTAGATTGTTGTACACATATGAAAAATGTTTCTTATCTGCACACACACATTGATTAAACAGTGTATATAAAATCATTTTTCACGCCATTGAAATGGTCCTGTTGTCGTGTTACCAGGATACATGAACACCAACTGGCCACCAAAAGATACGACCCACTATCACTTTGTTCCATACATACAGACAAAGAAGGACACCACTTTGATTGGGACAACACACGCACATACTAAGACACGCAAGGACGATCTTAGAGGAATGGCATTCGCACCAGAAGTCCATCAATAGATGCATCAATTTGGATCCTACCTACATTCTCTTCTAAAAACATAGAACCGGAAATGACATCACCCACCTTAAGAAACTAAGATCTATAAATATAGACGCGGGACATACCACCAGCACTTCAGCAGAGACTCTCACTGATGATGTTACCTAGTCATAGTGACGAAACGTCTGAAAACAAACCTTCAAGCTCAGCGAGCTAACTTGCATACATAGAAATTGATATTTTTCGTTTATTCGTGGAATTTGGGAGTTCTCTGTGATTCATTCTTAACAGCTTACCAGGTGAGGTGAGCTTTTCTGCGTGTGTGGTTTCAATTAACAGGGGGGTTTGATACTGATGGCATAAAAGTTTGGGGCCTTGCCATATGGGATTTGGACAGACTTGAACAGAAATGAGATACAAAAGGTCCCAGCAAATTCCAACACGTGGCAATTAGTGACATAGATCTTCACAAAAAAAACCAGTGGGAAAATATATTTAATTTTGTTAACTTGTGGTTGGTTAAATTTAAAAAAATGAGAGAAAGGACTTTTAACATTACGAAAGATGTTCCCAAGTTTGCCAAGGAAGATTAAAAAGACAGAAAGACATATTTTTAGAATTAGCAAATAGGTTGGAATTGAGTTTAACCAGGGACAAAAGGAAAGCTGAAATTGTAATGGAGTTGGTCAAGAACTTTAATGTGTCAGAAAAACAGGCAACTGCAGTAGAGATAGAAAAAACTTAAATTGCATACGTGGCAACTGGAGTTAGAAGATGAAAAAAAGACATGGAAACAGAGATAGAAGAAAGAGAAAGGGAAATAGAGGACAACAAAGAAAGAAAATTTGAAATTCAGAAGTTGAGAATTAGAAAAAGAAAGTTAAATTAACAGGATGGAGATGAAGGGAGAACGGGGGGACGTATACAGCTAATTTAATACATTGCCGTATTTCGGTCAGAAAAATGTCAAAATCTGCTTTTATTTCATTTGAAAAGAAAATGGCTCAGCAGATGGTTTGTCCAGTGAACTTGTAGGTAATGCTAGTCCAGGCTAAGCTGGTGGGCACAGCTAGTGAGGTATGTGCAGCGCTGGCAGATGAGGGTACAAAAGATTATGCAGATGCCAAACTAGCTACTTCGAGTGGTTGTACATTGGTACGAGAAGAATATAGGCAAAGGTTAGGAAATAAAGAGATGAAACCAAGTCAGACTTATGTTGCATTTGAAAGAATTAAAAATAGGCATTTTGATAGATGGGTGCTGGCCTTAAAAATGGATAAGACCTGTAAGGCCCGAAGGGAGATTATTCTGCTGGAGGTGTTTACCAGAGATGGTAAGAATTCATGTGAATGAACAGAAGTTTCAACAAGCGAGAAGCGCAGCAGAAATGGCAGGTTAATACGCGTTGGTGCATGAGATGAAATTTAGCTACTGGGAGGATTTTCATCCTGTGAGGGATAGAAATTGGGAGAAGGGGCGATACTACACTACAAAGCCAACAATAGAACACACTGGCAATACATTACCACAGGTAAAAAAGTAAGCCCGAGGGGGCTGAAAGGTGATGAAAGGCCTCAGGTGTTAGAACATAGAACATAGAACAATACAGCACAGAACAAACCTTTCGGCTCACGATGTTGTGCCGAACATTTGTCCTAGCTTCAGCACCCATCCATGTACTTATCCAATTGCTGCTTAAAGGTCGCCAATGATTCTGACTCTGCCACTCCCACAGGCAGCGCATTCCATGCCCCCACCACTCGCTAGGCAAAGAACCTACCCCTGACATCCCCCTATACCTTCCACCCTTCACCTTAAATTTATGTCCCCTTGTAATACTCTGTTGTACCCGGGGAAAAAGTTTCTGACTGTCTACTCTATCTCTTCCCCTGATCATCGTATAAATCTCGATCAAGTCACCCCTCATCCTTCGCCGTTCTAATGAGAAAAGGCCTAGTACTCTCAACCTATCCTCGTCCGAACTATTCTCCATTCCAGGCAACATCCTGGTAAATCTTCTCTGCAACCTCTCCAAAGCTTCCACATCTTTCCTAAAGTGAGGCGACCAGAACTGCACACAGTATGGAGGATAGTGGGTTAGTATAGGTTAGGTGGGCTTGGATCGGCGCAACATCGAGGGCCAAAGGGCCTGTACTGCGCTGTATTCTTCTATGTTCTATGTTCTAGTACTCCAAATGTGGCCTAACCAAAGTCCTAGAGGAGAAAGTGAGGTCTGCAGATGCTGGAGATCAGAGATGGAAATGTGTTGCTGGAAAAGCGCAGCAGGTCAGCCAGCATCTAGGGAACAGGAGAATCGACGTTTCGGGCATTAGCCCTTCTTCACAGTCCGTTACAGCTACAACATTACTTCACGACTCTTGAATTCAATCCCTCTGCTAATGAACGCTAATACACCATAGACCTTCTTACAAGCTATATCCACCTGAGTGGCAACTTTCAAAGGTCTATGAACATAGACCCCCAAGATCCCTCTGCTCCTCCACCTTACTAAGAACCCTACCGTTAACCCTGTATTCCGCATTCTTATTTGTCCTTCCAAAATGGACAACCTCACACTTGACTTGAGTTGAACTCCTTATAGTGTTCTCACTATAAGGGAGTGGAACACATAAAATTACAGTGCTGATGGTTTAAGAAGGGCACAGGGAGAAAGGTGTTTTCACTGCAGTAAGCTGGGACACACAGTGCTGGGCGTTGAAGGAAGAGACTTTGGAAAAAGATGTGTAGAAGAGGCTAAGCCAGTGACATTAGTGAAACTGGTAAAGGAGACCCCAAGTGGAGCCGAGGAGCTGCAGGAGAGTGTACAGCCGAGGCAGGGGCTGGGTATGCAGGCAGTGCCTGATCTCTATAAAGAATTCGCCTCCGTGGATAAACTTTACTCAGAAAGAACAGGGGCAGAAGAACAAGAAGTAATGATTTTGTGAGATATGGGATCTGCACAGTCTCTAAAAGTTGAGAAGTGGGACACTGAAAAGCACAACAGATGAGGCAGCATGCGAAGAGCAGGACAATAGACATATCAGGCATAAACTAATCGTCAGGAATTTGGCCGGGAGCCAAGGGGGCTGAAAGGAAAATAGGAGGGTAGGCGCTGGGCTGGTGGGAAGGTCATTAGGAATGCGATAGGAAGATGTAGGTGGGAGTTATAGTGATATATCGGAGGGGAGGGTTGACTGGACAGGTGGGAAGGAAGATGGACAATTAAGACAGTGCAAGAGGGCGGTGCTAACTTCAAGGGTTGGATCTGGGATGAGGTTGGGGAAGGGAGATTTGGAAATTGGTGAAGTCGATGTTAATGCTGTATCGTTTGACGGTTTCAGCTGCCCTACCACCTATCCACTTCACTCCCCTCTCCGACCTATCACCATCACACCCCACCTGCATCTACCTATCGCCTTCCAAGCTACCTCTCACCAAGCTCCACCCCCATCTCCTATTTATTTCTCAGCCACCTTCCCCCTCCCTTATCTCCCACTTTCCTGATGAATGACTTGTGCCTGAAATGTCGATTCTCCTGCCCCTTGGATGCTGTGCTTTTCCGACTCCACACTTTCCAACTCTGATCTCCAGAATCTGCAGTCTTCACTTTCTCTCGGCCTCTAATACTAAGAGATGGAAGTAGTTTCACTCTTTCTGACATGTCACTCAAGAGCGTGATAATTTGTGGAATGTGGACAGAAATTAAGCATTCCCTTGTGTAACATCAGGTTGGAGTGCCAAATCAAGGTTGGGGAAGTAACTGTGAGAGTGAGTGACAGAATGTTAATTTCAGGATTACAGTTTGTTCTTGGGAACGATTTAGCAGAATTCAAGGTGGGAGAAACACCCCTTGTGTTGGAGAAGTCAAAGGAAGACTAGGGAATTAGGTAGTTAAAAGAAAAATACTCAGGAAATTTTGCAGACTGTGTAGTAACAAGATCCAATATCATAAGTTATAGCAGGAAGGAAAAACGAAAGAAAAAGTCAAAGGAGTTGATGTGCAGTTAACTGACACCCTGTTTGATGTCACGGTGCAGGAAACAAACCCTGAACAGGCAGAGGGTCAGGCAGTGGTGTTTAGTCCTGAAAGTCTAATAGACTTACAACAGATTTATATGCACACGCATACACCTGCACACACACACACAGAAAAGAAATCAGAATATATTATCGAACGTTCTTAATTTAAAGATAGAATCCTAAAACTAAAATGGAGACCACTACAGGTTCGTGAAGAAGGGAAATCGGCCGAAGTGCACCAGATTGTGTTACGGGTAGCATACAGTGTTACGGGTGGCACATGAACTAACTGCAGGCAATCACCTAGGTGTACAGAAGACTCAGGCAAAGGTACAGAAGCATTTCTAGTGGCCTAGAATGACAAGGTCGTAGTTTGTTTTTTGTTTTACATGGCATACATACCAAATGGTAGGCAAGTCACAGGCAGTAAAAAAAAAACCCGCAGTAATAAATCCTGAATCCCAGTGACCCTTGGAAAGTTAGCATCAGACACTGAAGACTGTGTTAACAGCGTACTGTCAGGTTTACCCAAATGATGGGGATAAAAGTGTCCCATTAAATTGTTTGCCATTAGAGATGTCCCATTTAAATCTACTCACTTTACTTCCTTTGAGTTAATATTCGTACATGAAGTGAGAGGTCCTTTGAAGTTAGTTAACTATAAATTGACAACCGAAGTCGGAGATCTCACAGTTTGATTATGTAGGTGAGGTGAGGGGGAGATTAGATGGACTAGGTGAGGGAGCTAAACAGCACCTGAAGAGAGCAGAGCATGGAATGAAGCAGGTGGCAGATATAAACTCTGAAACTTTGATGATTTCCCGTGGGGATGACGTATTAGTATTGCCACTAGTGGTAGGAAATCCCTTCAAAGCCAGGTCTAGTGGCCCCTTTCAAATTAAATAAAATGTTGAGTCAGTTAAACTATCTGGTAAAGATACTGGATATGGTAAAAACATTATCAAGTATGTAATGTGAATGAATAATGCTCCAGACACATTGAAGACTTAGGAACAGAGTTATGGCCAGATGAACAAATTGTTCAGTTTGTCTGTATGATGTAGTGATCTTTAGCAAGTGATTGAAAGCTCACATATTACAGTTGGCTGAGCATGTTGAACGATTACAAGAAGCAAACTTGACAATAAACTTAAAGAAGACATAATTCACGAAGGCATTCTTGGGACATTACATTGGGCATGGAAGGTTGACCCCATGGAACACAAATACGAAGGGCTTTGAGGAATTTCCACGACCATCCTCGAAAAAAGAGGTGCATCGATTTTTGGAACTGAGTGGATTCTATCGGAAGTTTGTTACAAACTTCAGCAGCGTATTGGCACCATAGATGAATTTACTGAAGAAGATCATAGAATTATGGTGGACAGAACAATGCCAGGAGGCATTTGAGAATTTTAAAGCAGGATTAATCACTGCATCAGGTTTAGCAACGCCAAATATTTTGAAACGCTTTGAAAGTTGTGTTTGATACTCGGGATATAGGGCTCGGAGTTGTATTGATACAGAAAGATGATGATGGAATTGAATGGCCAATTGACTACTTGTCGGAAAAAAAACTCAATATCCACCAGAAAAAAACCAAAATCTCCATTGTTGAAAATGAATGATTAAGTTTCGTACTAGACTGACAATATTTTAATGTTTATATGAAAACAAATTGTCGGAGATGGTTGTGGGCAACGACAAACCTCTCGCATTTTTAAAGGCCAGGATATGAGACTATTTCATTGGTGTCTTATGTTCCCAGCTTTAAACTTACAAAATGTACATGCTGAGGGTCCTAAAATGTGATAGTAGATTTAAAGGAAAACATTTAGATAAGATTTGACTTATTCCAGTGTTATATAGATGTGCAGAATTAATATCAATGGTATAACTGAGATTAATATTTTGTATTTCATAATAATGAGATTAAGAATTAGAGGAAAAGGAATGATGTCATATTTTCATTCTGACGGTTCATTTTCTTTTCTGAAGGAGGGAGATGTTATGAAGACGAAAACATGTCCGGTCACTTTAAGACTGAACGGGTTTTGCAGTTTAGAAAGTACAGCCACAGATGCCAGCTAAAGATCACACTGTTCCTCGTGTCACCATTAGCTGGGAAATGGAAACCAGATTTTGTTGTTGTTTTGACAGCAATTTAAGTACAACCAAACAGTTTAAATAATGCTCAGGATGCCAGATGCCAACGGAATTTCGATATTATTGTTTGAACACCTGGAAAGTATGAGATTTATTGTAACATGGTGAGCATATAAACCCAGAATTTTGAACACTAGAGGGAGAGCCACTGCCATCCAACAGCAGAGTAACTGCTGTAGAGCAGGAGTGCTAACTGGCCATCTCAAACACTCTCTTTCAAAGAAGTATGTTCATGTCAAACCTACTTGCAGTAAAAAGAAAATGAGCCAGGGAGGTCAGTAGCTGGAAGAGTGAACACAGCGGGGAAGATGGATTCTGTGTGGTCTTGAGATTTTAATGTTTAATATGTGGGTTGTTGGAACAGCATATTTTTACAGAGTTGGAGTCAGATAGTAAGTAGTTCTGAAAAGAGGAGTTTGTATTTGTGAATTGTTGTTGTTTGGTGTTCACTATTAAAGTCAAGAAACTCTACTTGATTTTTTTTTAAAATAATGCAATGTAGGAGATTTGTGTAGCTCATATTTTAACAGATTACGATGTGAGGCGAGCTTTTCTGGGTGTTCAGTTTAATTAACAGAGGTGTTCAACTCCGCCTTGTAAATGTCCATCCACGCTAACCCCATTTCCCTGCAGTTGGCTCATATCCTTCTAGTCCTTTCCTATCTACATATTTATCCAAATCCGTTTGAAATGTCGTTAATGTACCGCCCAGAAGCACATCTACTTGCAGCTCATCCACGTACCAGCCTCTGTGTAAAGAAGTGGCCCTTCAGCTTCCCTTTTATTCCTTCCCCTCTCAACGTAAACTGATCCCCTCTGATCCTTAATTCTCTTAACCTTGGAAAAAGACTGAGAACATTCACCCTATCCATACCCTTCATGATCTCATACGGCTCGATAAGGTCCCCCCTCAGTCTCCTACAAGCTAAATAAAATGTCCTAGCTTGTCTAACCTCTCCCTATAACTCAGACCGTTGGGTCCAGGCAACGTTCTTGCAAATGACCACTGCACTCTTTCTAATTTCATAACACCCTCCCCATAACAAGTTGACAAAAACTGAACACAATATTCCAAGTGCTGAATCACCAAAGTCATGTGTAACTGCAACATAAGTTCGCAACTTCTATACTCAATCTCCTGCCTGATGACGGCCAGTGTGCCAAAAACCTTCTTCACTGCACTGTTTCACTGTGACTGCACTCTTAGAGAACCGTGCACCTGAATGACAAGGTCTCTCTGCCCACTACACCCCTCAAGGCCCTCCCATTCACCGTGAAACTCGTACCTTGATTTGAGTTTCAAAAATGTCACACCCCACACTTCTATATTAAATTCCATTTCCCATTTCTCGGCCCATTTCCCCGCCTGGTTAAGATCCTGCTGCAATTTCTGATAAACTTCCTCACTGATCACGATACCACTTATTTTCGTGTCATCTGCAAACTTACTAATCATGCCCTGTATATTTTCAACCAAACCATAGATAATAAACAGCAATCGACCCATCCTCCGGTCTGACAAGCATCCTTCCACTAAACCCTCTACTTCCTACCATCAAGCCAACTGTGTATCCAATTGGCTAGGTCCCCCAGCATTCCACGTGTTGGAACTTCCCAGAACAGCCTGGCATGTGAAAACTTATCGAAGGCCTTACTGAAATCCATAGAGACTACGTCTACTGCTCTGTCCTCGCCAACCTTCTTGGTCACTTCAGCAAAGGACTCTAAAAAAATTGGGAGGCATGATCTCCCACTTACAAGTCTATGCTGACCGGTCCGAATCAAACCTTGTGAAACGTAATGGGTGCTATAAATGGTATGCTGTGCTTCATTGTAAGATGATTTGAGTACATAAGTAAAGCCATCTTCCTGCTGTTGTACAGCCTTGCTGAGAGAGCATTTGGAGCACTGTCTACAGAGTTGATCACCTTTGTAAGGAATGATCTCCATCCCACAGACCCGGACGATGGTAACATGAGGATAGTGTAAAGAAGCTGAGTGTTTAATCTGTAAAGCTGTGAGAGACGAAGAAATGGTGACGCTGAAACATCAGGAGTGGCAGTGATCACTTATTTCCATAAGAGACATTGATATGTTGAGAAATTCCATATCTTACCCAGGATTAATTTATATGATTTATTGTAACGTGTACCTCAATACAGGGAGACACTTTATTTATGAGCCGTGAAGGCAGATCATAATAAGCATGGCCAGACAGATTATAGTGTGGAAATAGTCTTGGAGAGAGGAAAGCATACTGGTTACACTGCAGTCGACAAGATCAACATGGATAAGATCAGGATTATTTTAACATAGAGAGTCTATTTATCTATCTAACGTGGCTTTCCTAATAGTTTATATGCCTTATTTAACTCCCCCCACGTTATTGTGCAGTCGGAGTGTGAACCTGTACTGAAGGTCAGGTTGGTCACAATCCATAACAGTAGCTACAATACCTTTCATATGAAACATGTAGCCATTCCCACCACCTTCCGCCCTACATAGAGAACACCAGGCTGGCTTCTCAGAGATGGAAGATGCCTTCTTGAGACTTCACACAAGACATATGGCTTCCCTCCTCACCGCGAGAAAACCACATTAAAGTCCCACGTGTGTATCATGAGCAACGGAGCTAAGCAGAACAACGTGGAGCAGTCTGTCTGTGCAGCATCTGCTCCACTTGTTCATCATGTTAGAGCATCAATCTGTAGACAGTGAGGACTGCTGATGCTGGAGATCAGAGTAGAGAGTGGTTTGCTGGAAAAGCACAGCAGGTCAGGCAGCATCCGAGGAGCAGGAGAATCAACATTTTGGGAATAAACCGTTCATCAAGAATCAACATAAATTACCTCATTCTATCCCTGTATAAGTGTGTTGAGGGGGGAATGGCCTCCTCCTGACCCTGTATGAGTGGCTCAAGAGGCTGAATGGCTTCCTCTTCTTCCTTGGAAGTGACTCAAGGGGCTGACTGGCTTCTTCCTCGTCTGATTGGACAGGACCAAGGGCCTGATTGGGTTACCCCTGGTTCCTGTTTGACAGCTCGATGTGCTGGCAAGTGTGATGGTGCTGCAGCTTTAAGAGGTATTTTTGTCTTGGTTTCTTTTAAGAAAAAGATTGAACTTTTGTTACCAAGCTGGCTAGTTAAGAACACTAGAGCAGACAGCTAGGGAGGCCTTAGGTTAATTTTAATGCAGCCTGAATGGGTGTGGCCAGCTCTCACAGATTAAGATCTCTGGGTGTTGGTTTCTCAGTAGCATCAGAAACTATTCGGGTCTCCACAGAGCTGGAAGCTTCAGTGAATGCCTCCTTGCTGCTACTCTCTCTGAATTTTCTCTTGATGCTCTTTTTAATTCCTGGATTGGAGAAATGTTGTGACAATCTGTGTCTGAATATTCTTTTCTGCCAGGGGCTGTGATTATGGGATTTCCCTATATTGTAACAGTTCATCAGTAATAGTTCCTAGATCTATTATTCTGATAACTTGTTCAATTGAAATACGTTATTCTAAAGTCCTCTTTCTTTGGTTTTATTTTATCATTCGTGTTTAAGTAGCTGGTGTTTTGCTTCACAACGAGTAGTTTGACCAATCACATTGCATCTGGAACAGGCACTTTACATTTCCCTTAAAATAAGAAAACATTAGAGTCTAGGCTACAGCCTTCAAATATTTTCAAGGGGCTCTGGTGTGGTCCATCACACTATGCTCTCACTCTCTTCCTGAGTAATAGGCTGGAGGCACTGAATGGGCTGTCCCTGTTCTTCTCCAATAGTGTCAATGGGCTGAATGACTTCCTCATATTCCTGTGAAACCAGCGTGAGGTGCTGAAAGAACTCTTATTTTACTGTGGCAATGTGCAGTGCCAGGCAGTGCTGTTACATGAATGTTACAGACCCTTTAACATCACAAGCCTCAATGGAGTCCGTGTCTTGCTGCACATGGACGCAGACCAGTTCAGGAACTCAGGGGAGGGGGAGGAATCAAATTAATCTGAACATTGTGGAATCTTCAGTGACCATCCCCTCTTCAGATCTTATGCTGTGGAGGGTGGGGGCGGGGAGACATTGATGAAGCAGCTGAATCTGTTTGTGAAAGGGAAGCTACCCTGAGGATCTCGCACAGACTTGACCCAGGACTGAGATGATGAACTTCTTCCTTTGTGTCATGTTTGACCCCAAACACTGGAGAGTTTACTCTGATTCCCATGATGTCCAGTTTTGTTCAGTTCCTTGATGTCAACAGAAGGCAACCAGTGCCTTGATATCAGGGCCAGTCATTTTTACCTGAACTCTTGATTTGTTCATATCAATAAGCCATGATATAGGAGCAGCAAGTGTTTACTTCAAACAGGTGGTATTGAATGTCAGGATTACCGTTCTCAAGAGTGTTCGGGTAGGTAGGTGACTGAAATTATTTGAAGAGGAGGTAGATGGATATTGACCAGTCAGAGAGTTGAGGGCTATGAAGAATTGGGTATGAAAGAGGATTTGAGACCAAGAGCAGATCAGTCATGATTTTACTGAAGGGCAAGGCAGGCTTGGGGAGTGAATGACTTACCCCTGTTTCTGATGTTCTCACATTCTGTTATTGGAAAGTTAGTGGGTGTTATTTTCATGAATGTTATGTTTTTGAATATTGCAGTCAGGAAGAACAGATGATTTTGTGAGCCATCTCTGGTTGAGGTATATGGGCTGTATTCACAGTGAATCTGGCTCTAAAATATGACCAACAAAATGAAGCACAAGTTGCAGAGAGGGTAAGATCTGTGAAGAGAGATGAGGGGCCTCTTTCATACCCGTGCCTGAATATTCCAATTACATTTCCCAAATTACTTCAAAACGTGTGTGACAGTTTTGAGAGACTGAATGGTCTCCTCGGTTTCTGTGCACAAGGTTATAGGAGTAGGTGGCCTCCAACTGCTCCTGTCTAACAGGTATGAGGGTCTAAATGGAACGCAGGAACATGGGACTGAGGAGCAGGAGTGGGTCATTAGATACTTTGAGCCTTCTCCACCAGGCACTAAGTTTGTAGCTAATCAGGTTCTGGTCTCAGCCCCACTTTCCTGCCTGTGTGCCATTATGCGTGACTCACTTCTCTGTCAAATATTTAACTAATG
The DNA here is from genome assembly GCF_037043375.1 of Chiloscyllium plagiosum. NCBI lineage: Eukaryota > Metazoa > Chordata > Chondrichthyes > Orectolobiformes > Hemiscylliidae > Chiloscyllium > Chiloscyllium plagiosum. The sequence continues at coordinate 108,996,780 of NW_028270156.1, forward strand.
CAGCTTTCAATCAATGTGAACATAGAGACACGATAAACTTCCAGTGAAGAGAATTCTGACTTCAAAGGTCCTTTCAGAATTTTTCATCATCCCTCTTATAGAATCAGAGAGTCATGCAGAATGGAAATAGACCCGTTAGTCCAATCTGGTCACTCCGATCAGATATCAAATCTGATCGAGTCCCACTTGCCAGCATTTGGCCAATATCCCTCCTCTTTCAGATACGTTTTAAATGTGCGATTTTAACCGCCTTCACCACTTCCTCTGACAGCACTTTCTGTACACACACCACTCCCTTTGTGAAACATTTATCTTCAGGTCCCTTCTAAATCATTCACCCTCTCCCCTTCAACCTATGCCCTCTTGTTCTGGACTCCCCTATCCTGGGAAGCAGAGCATGGCTGTTCAGAATATCCATGCCCCTGCTGGTTTTATAAACCTCTATAATGTCACCCCTCAAACTCTGACACTCCAGGAGGAATCACCTCAATGTAATCAACCTCTTTCTCCAGCTCAAACCTCCAGTCCTGGAACATCCGTGTAAGTAATTTCTGCAGAAAACTGAATTGCATGTAGTATTCTTAAAGTGGCCTCACCAACATCCTGTACAGATACAACATGCCACCGCAACCCCTATACTCAATGCTCTGACTGATTAAGGCAAATGTGCCAAATTTTTTCAGCACCACTCTGTCTACCTGCGACTCCACGTTCAAGGAACAATATACCTGCAGTCCTAGATCCCTTTGTTCTACAATACTTCCCAAGACCTTACCATTAAATGTATAATTTCTGCACTGATTTGCCTTCCCAAAATGCAAAACCTCGTATTTATCTAAATTAAACTTCATCTGTCACTCCTTGCCACTTTGTCCCATTTACTTGTGGTCTGGTACTCTGAGATAATCAACTACACCACCTTTCTGATGTCATCTGTAAACTTACTAACTATTGCCACTATATTCACATCTAAATCCTTTACATAAAGGATGAAATGCTGTGAACTCAGTCCTGATTCTTACAGAACACTGCTGCTCACAAGCCTCCAGTCTGAAAAATACCCCTCTTCCTTCAAACCAATTGTGACTAGATTCTTATGTATCCCATGTGACTGAAACTTAATAATCTGTCTCCCAATCAGAATGAAATACTAGCGTTGAAGAGAGGCTGAGTAGGTTAGGTTTATTTTCACTAGAAAAAAGGAGATTGAGGGGAGACCTGATTGAGGTTTACAAAATCATGAAGGGTATAGACAGGGTGGATAGAGAAAAGTTTTTTTCCCAGGGTGAAGGATTCAATAACGAGAGATCGTGCTTTCAAAGTGAGAGGTGGAATGTTTAAGGGGGATACACGCGGTAAGTACTTCACACAGAGTGTGGTGGGCGTTTGGAACACGTTGCTAGCAGAGGTGGTAGAGGCAGGCACGGCAGATTCTTTTAAGATGCGTCTGGACAGATGCATGAGTAGGTGGGGAGCAGAGGGATACAGATGCTTAGGAATTGACCGAGAGATTTAGACAGTACATTTGGCTCAGGCTTGGAGGGTGAAGGGCCTGTTCCGGGGCAGTAAATTTTCTTTGTTCTTTGTTCTTTAAATGAACACCTTGCTGAATTCCATATAGACAATGTCTACCAAACTGCCGTCATCAATCTTCTTTGTCACCTCTTCAGAAAACTCAACCAAATTAATGAGACATGATTTCCTATGCAGAAAGCCACGTTGTCTATCCCATCAGTCCTTACCTTCCCAAATGTATGTAAATCCTGTCCCTCAGAATCCCTTCCAACAACTTATCCACCACTGACATCAGGCTCATCGGTCTATAGTTCCCCAGCTTTTTGGTTCACTGTTTCCTTTTCTAGTCCCACTCCTCCACTGCTCACGACAAATGTCAAATATAACCAGGTTGGTGATATGGCCGATGATATCGGCCTCAGACTGGGCCAGGGTCAGTTTTAGGAACAAGTCAGGCTAGTTTTATTTGAATCTGCTAAAATAGCACGTTTATGACCCAGAGCAATGTTACTCAAACTATGATGGAAAGATGAATGGCAAAGTTTTGGGTATTGCAAATATATAATCAATATTTCCCTTTCAAAAAAAAACCACTGACACACGCACACACACATAAACAAATTCTCTGCAATTTTAACTTGAAAGAACTTTGTCCGGATATTATTGTAACTCATGCCAAAAGGACAAATTGAGAGATTGTCCAAAATATGATGCTCGTTCTGAAGATATTCTACTCACACAAGCTGCTAGCAATGGGATTTCATCCAGTAACAATCGGATGTGGCTGAATTCCCCTTGCATTAGGCAGTGAGGCATTCCAATGAATTCCAGTCAGGGATCTCCCAAAAGGTGGCACAGTGGCTCAGTGGTTAGCACTGCTGCCTCACAGCAGTAGGAACTTGCGTTTGATTCCAGCCTCGGACGACTATCTGTGTGGGGTTTGCACATTCTTCCCCTGTCTGGGTGAGCTCCTAACGGGTGCTCCAGTTTCCTCCACAGCTCAAACTGTGTAGGTTAGGTGGATTGCTCATGCTAAATTGTTTGTAGTGTTCAGGGATTTCTAGGTGAGATGAATTAGTCAGGGGTAAATGTTGGGGAACGGCTCTGAGAAGGTTACTCTTTGGAAGTTTGGTATGGACTTGTTGGGACGAAGGGCCTGTTTCAACCCTGCAGGGATTCTACAAAAATAAGAATGGTAACGATGACTGTAGAACTTTTTTTTAGCTTGCACACATTGCTGTGATGAGGAATAATGAAGGAGAGAGAGTGCAATACGCCATTCCTTCTTGGGCAAATTACATTTTCTCCCTCTCTGAGCTGAATCACACAGTAATGCCATCCTCGCCCAAACTGGACCATTTGAGGTTTCCTTGTACATTGTCCAAACTATGTTTCCATCACATTCCCTGTTCCATGTAGGTACATCTTTGCTGCTGTCATGCACAGAGCCATACCCTTAACAGAAAATGGTCTTGGTCTATTTGAAATATGTTTACATGGCTCTGCGTCATTAAAAAATAAAATGTTTAATTGATTCAGAATACCTGTGTTAAAATGAATGCATTTTTAAAAGAAACACAGAAATTGCTGGAAAAGCTCGACAGTTCTGTCAGCATCCAGATGCCTTTTATATGTTGTAGTTGTACAAGCCTCCACCACTTCCTCTGGCAGCTCATTCTATACACAAACCACACTGTGTGAAACGGTGCCCTTTGGGCCTCATCAAAACCTTTCCCCTCACTTTCAACCAATGCCCTCTAGTTTTGGACGTCCCTAACCTGGGAAAAAACCCTGACTACTCACCCTATCCATGAGCAATTTGATTTTATAAACCTTTACTGCTGTGAAATGTGACTCCAATCAACATGAATGGCTGTTCATTCAATCATCCTGGACCTAAATTCTGAACCTCAATGCTGACACCTCTTCCTTCTCCATCAAGTCACAATTCAAAATCCATTTTAATCAGTTTGTTCAGATGAATCATGAGACACTTCTGTGGGCTTTACATCTAGACCTTTGTGCCCGGAGGTAGGGACACTAGCATCACTCAGCAATACCCATAAAGCTGTAACAGTATTCTACTGTGTGTTTGTTCATCAGCCTGTTCTGACATGATGTGACATACCTCTGCAACAGGCAGGATTTGAATCCAGGCCTTCTAGTCCAGAGATAGGAACACCACCACACAAGTTCAAGAATTGGAATCAAATCCGGAGTTCTTGCTCAGAGACAGGGTTACTACCCACTACACAGCCGTACCCAAATTTTGGGTCATATTTTACTGCCCACTTTCAGCTTGGTGTGGATTTATTATAATCAGGTTACCATTACTGAACTACAAAAAAACACTTTGTATTGTTAAACAAATGCAAGATATTTGTCTCAACTGTAGGATATTGAGTGTACGTGGTGTGCTATCGAAAGTAACTATGAACATCTTTAATCGCTATTATCTGTAGTCTGCAATATTAGGGAAAGAAATCCTGCAGACACACTCTGCCCAATGAAGGGTCTCAAATGGATATTTATTTTTGAACACCAGAGACGAAGGAAGAGCTTAATTTTCTGGTCTCAAAACACCCACCACTAATATCCACCTCTAACATGCGACTGCCCTCTTCCTAAAACAAAGAAATGATACCAGGCCGCTGATTACTGTCCAGCCTCTCCTCCCCACTGACTGTGTCCGCAATCTGTCCCACCTCCCCCTAACCACACAAGGCAAACCAAGCTCAGGGTCTTTGTGAAAATCAAGGCCGGAGTGTGCAGGCATCCTGGAGAGGGGGAGGGAATCTTAAAATTAAACGGGGAAGGTGAGGAGGTGGTAATATCACTCACTGGGCTGAGGAGTGGCAGATGGAGTTTAGTTTGGATTAATGCGAGGTATTGGATTTGGTAAATCAAACAAGAGCAGGACCTATACAATTAAACGTAGGGCCTTTGGCAGTTTTGTAGAACAGAGACAAGGCCGTCAGGTATAATTCTTTAAAATTTGCACCTCATATAGATAATGTGATTAAGAAGGTGTTTTGCACACTTGTCTTCATTGGTCAGACCTTTGAGAATCGGAATTGGGACGTCATGTTGTGGTTGTACAGTATATTGGTGGGACCTCTTCTGGAATACTGTGTCCAGTCTGGTCACCCTGCCCGCTTATTCCATTGGCACACCACCCTCTGGGTGAAAAAGCTGCCTCTTAGGTCACTTTTAAATGTTTCCACTCTCACCCGCAATCTATGGCCTCTAGTTTTGGACTCCCCTACCTTTAGAAAATACCTTGACTATTCATTTTGATATTATTGACCTTGATATTATTAAGCTGGAGAGGGTTCAGAGGAGATTAACCTGGATGTTTCTGGGAAAGGAGGGATAGGCTGGGATTCTTTTCACTGGCGAGTATGAGGTTAAGTAGTAACTTTACAGAGGTTCGTAAAATAATGACAGGTACAGAGAAGCAGAAGGGCTGATGTGGATTCAAAACTGAGGGATATTTTAAGACGCAAGGAAAAAAATTTACAAAAGTCATGACAGGTAATTATTTTAGACAGAAGCTGGCATGTGTGTGGAATGAACTTGCAGAGCAAGTGGTGAAAGCAGGGACAGTTAAAAAGTTTAATCGACGTTTGGATGAGTACATGGATAAGACATCAGTTTGGATGGTGCTGTGAGCAGCTGCCCTCTCCCACCCCCTCTCTGAATGAATCCCTGTTGGTTTTCACCTTCTGCCAATGCCTGTGCAGTGGCGTGTGGAGGCCAGCAGAGGGTGACATTGCATAACTTTAAGCACCACAGAGACTGCCAGACCTGCCCCACACAGAGACACACAGATACACACGCAGGAATGGTTAGGACACGATGTGAAGCTCATTCTGTAACTTAAATGAAACATAAAGAAATACTCAATTCGCCTCGTAAACTGTTAAGATATGAAGGACAGAGAACTCCCAAATTCCACTGTTTAAATAAAAACATCAATTTATTTTTTACCTCTGAAAGTGAACATTTTACATCAACTATTCACAATTCTGGGACCCTTTTTTCTCTTAGCTGCTTATATCCCGACTCCAGCTCTATAGTAATATATTGTGTCTGGATCTGCCATCCTCTGATATCACAGGTGCTTGTCAGCTCTCAGTTCAGAACAGCATTCACCCTCGTTTAAATGTAGAGTACACACTTTCAACTTCATCACATTATACCCTGATGAATATAGTTCCTTGGAGCCTATCCGGATTTATTTTGCTCTGTGCTTTGTCAATATTTCATTCGCTCCGTTTGGTGTGTGTCAGGATTTTTGTTGCTCCATTGACAGCATGTCATTATTCGACTCCGTCCACAGGAATATATCAGTATTTCACTTGCTCACACTCGTGACTATGGCAGGATTTCAGTTGTTTCATGGGGACTGTGACACTATCACAATCTCAGTGTTTGTAGATGGCAACAAACCTGGAAATATTGTAAAGTCTATGGAGGACAGTGTGGAACTCTAACAGGCCAATGACACGTTGGTGTCGTGTTCAGGTGTATCACAGTTGGGGATTAGTGCAGAGCTGTGTGAGGTGATGCACTTTGGTAGGAAAGACAATGAACGACAATATAAAACAGGCTGTGCCATTAGAAAGCGGCTGCAGGAGCAGAGGGCGCTGGGTGCATATGAGCACAGATTGTTGAAGATGTCAGGACAAGGGGGAGAGCAGTAACTACCACAGATTAGTTTCAGCATCTGAGCTGTTTACAGGAGGAGGTGTAGGAGGGAGCCTCCGTACTCCCTTCTGGGGAGGTGGGGTGACGATGTGTTGTGAGCCCACCCTCCTGCCCACCGAGACCGTGGGGATTCCATTTGTACCAGCTCGATACAAAAGGGAGATTGCATCAGGGCCATGGCTTCTAAGTTGTGCCGGGGGCAACAGAGCTGCCAGGGGGTTTAAAGTGAGAATTGCCCTTCACTGAACATTGCTCCTTACTCGGTCGGTGGGACGTGGATGTTTCAGAATCTCCACACGAGGCGTTCCTGTCCTCCCCGGCTCCTACAAGGACTCCCCACATGGCGGTGGAAGGGGGTGGTAAGGGACCGGATATCGGGCACTCCACCACTAGGCGTGGCCCTTTCTGTCCTATTCCAGGCTGTTTCTGCTGGAATGGGAGAAAGGGAGGGAGGGAGGGAGGGAGTGAGGGTGGGAGTGTGTGGCCCTGCTGTTAGTGCTGGTGTAGGTGGGGATAATGGCAAATGGTGGTTTTCAGAGAGAGTCTATCGACAGCGTTGTATCTATGCAGTGTAATTAATGTGGGGGGTAAACTGGACCGGGTGACAGAGAGACAGAGACAGAAACAGAGAGAGGGAAGTGCTGCATGCCGCAGTGAGAGTGGTGGAACATGAGTCTTGTTCGGTGGTCGGTGCTATAACAGATACACAGTGAGTGTGAGGGAGCAGAGAGAATACAGTGACTCTTATCCTAACAGAGCGGGGAAGATTATTGATGCTTATCCTGTATTGCTGGGCATTTCCTCAGACTGCAGATACTGCACTGAGCTGGGTGGGGAGCTCAGACCATGCTCGGTGGGTCTGGTGGTATGGCCTCCTCGGTGAAGAGAATGGTCCCCCTCTGTACTAGCCCAATCACCATGACTCCGTGCCCCTGTCGATAATCTGTGGTGTAATTGCCCCTTATCTGTTATGGTCGGGTAAACTGTGCAGGGCAGCTCCGAAATGCGAAAGCTCAACCGTGCACCCATTGGCCTTTTAAAGATGGCACCAGTGTCAGGGATTATGGAATATCCAGGGCATCCGGGCGATGGTGAGTGCCTCCAGCCATGATGGGTGGGAGAATCGGGCTGGTATTTAATGAGAGGGCCACAATGGTGTGGGGTGGGGTGGGTTGTTAATGAGGTGAGTTCAATAAGATAGCACCAGGAAACTAGCACAGTCTTGTTCAGACAATCCCTCTGTCACACTCAAGGAAAATTGCAAATTATTGTTAGATTTAGCCCAATGAGCCAAATACTCTACTGACCCTACACCCAGATACAAAGCTGCAGAACAAATACTCATCCAAAACTCGGCATTATCTGAACTCCCACCAATATCCCGTTCACTTTCCATTCCTGGAAACACTGGCTTATGTCACAGGATGCTGTTAAAAGATTTTCATTTCAGCATTCTGAGACCTGGGAACACGTCCTTCCATTACATTGTCCCTCTGTCTATTTCCCATACCCCTCCCATTTGTTATTGTTTAAACTGATTTGACCGCCATCTCTGTTTCTCTATGGCAGTGATGTTCACACAAGGAGCGCCCACTTGTCAGGGCACAATGGAGAGATGGAGTCGCACATCCTGTTACTACGAGCATTGGGCAGGGATCCAACGCAGTGTGACTGAAATATGCTCTAGGATGGTGTACACAGCTCTGCATGTTGGGATGGTAACTCCTCCTGGTTTACAGAACAATGCACTGGGGTGGTGTCCACAGTCCTGCATGCTGTGAGGGTAACTGCTCCTGAGTTACAGATCAATGCACTGGGTGGGGTACACAATCCTACATGCTGGGAGGGTAACTGCTCCTGGGTTACAGGTCAATGCACTGGGGTGGTGTGCACAGTGCTACATGCTGGGAGGGAAACTGCTCATGGTTTACTGATCAATGCACTGGGGTGGTGTACAGAGTCCAACATGCTGGGAGGCTTACTACACCTGGTTTACAGATCAATGCACTGGGGTGGTGTACACAGTTCTACATGCTGGGAGGGTAACTGCTCCTGGTTTATAGATCAATCCACGGGGGTGGTGTACACAGTTCTACATGCTGGCAGGTTAACTGCTCCTGGTTTACAGATAAACGCACTGTGTTGTTGGACACAGCTCTACATGCTGGGAGGATAACTGCTCCTGTTTCTCAGATCAATGCACTGGGGTGGGGTACACAGTCCTACATGCCAGGAGGGCAACTGCTCCTGGTTTATAGATCAATGCACTGGGGTGGGGTACACAGTCCTACATGCTGGACGGGAAACAGCTCCTGGTTTACAGATAAATGCACTGGGGTGGTGTACACAGTCCTACACGCTGGGTGGATAACTGTTCCTGGTTTACAGATCAATGCACTGGGGTGGTGTACAGAGACCTACACGCTGGGAGGATAACTGTTCCTGGTTTACAGATCAATGCACTGGGGTGGTTTACACAGTCCTACATGCTGGGAGGGTAACTGCTCCAGGTTTGCAGATCAATGCACTAGGATGGTGTACACACTTCTCTATGCTGCGAGGGTAACTGCTCCTGGGTTAAAGATCAATGCACTAGGGTGGTGTACATAGTGCTGCATGCTGGCACTGTAACTGCTCCTGGTTTACAGATCAATGCACTGGGGTGGTGTACACAGTCCTACATGCTGGGAGGGTAACTGCTCCTGGTTTACATATCAATGCACTGGGATGGTGTGCACAGTCCTATATGCTGGAAGGTAACCCCTCCTGGGTTACAGATCAATGCACTGGGGTGGTGTACAAAGTCCTATATGCTGGGAGGATAACTGCTCCTGGTTTACAGATCTGTGCACTGCGTTGGTGTACACTGTCCTACGTGATGAGAATGTAACTGCTCCTGGTTTACAGATCAATGCACTGGGGTTTTTTACACAGTCCTGCATGCTGGGAGGGTAACTGGTCCTTGTTTACAGATCAATGCACTTGGGTGGTGTACACAGTCCTGCATGCTGGGAGGGTAACTGCTCCTGGTGTACAGATCTGTGCACTAAGTTGGTGTACACTGTCCTACGTGATGAGAATGTAACTGCTCCTGGTTTACAGATCAATGCATTGGGGTTTTTACACAGTCCTACATGCTGGGAGGGTAACTGCTCCTGGTTCACAGATCAATGCACTGGGGTGGTGTACACAGTCCTACATGCTGTGAGGGTAACTGCTCCAGGTTACAAATTGGTGATCACTGTGCAACTCCCTGTGCTGCACAGATATCTAATCAGCGTTTATCGATCAATGCATGGGTGTGTCTCCACTGCTTCCCACACTGAACAGGCAGGAGGCTGGAGGAGCACAGCAACCAGGCAGCATCAGGAGTGAAATTTGACATTTTCGGTGTAAACCTTCTTCAGGACTCCTGCAGAACCGTTACTCCCGAAACGTCGACTTCTCTTCCTCCTGATGCAGCCTGGCTTGCTGTGTTCTTCCAGCCTCCTGCCTGTCGACTTTGGATTCCAGCATCAGTTGTTTTTTTGTCTCTATCCCAGTTTCTCATACTCGACAGATGGTTTAAAGATAAATGCTCTGTCATGATCTGTGCAGTGTTCCACTCTGGACAGATTGCTGGGTTGTACAGACCAGGACACTGTCCTGGTCTTCAGTGTTCCACGGTGAACAGATATCTCCCCTGGGCTGGTTCTGTGAGGTGGATTGAGTGGGTGGTAAATCTAACCATTTCAGCTGATCTGGCAATGCTTTTAGTTCTCATTCCTGTGATTGGACCCTCCGTCTCTCACTCCATTAACGTTACAGTGTGCCCAGGTACAGTACATAACGTTGGTGAATACCCACTGTCCTGGAAGCAGCCACAGCCTCTTCATTCAGAAGCAGGCAGCCATTCCCATTGGCCTCGGGTCTCCACGGAGAAAGGAATGATGGACTTTCAGACAAAGGCTTTCCCATTGGTACAGGGGTCTAAACATCCTCCCCCTCACCAAGTCCCACCACCAACCAGCCACATCAATATATCCGGTGTGCACTGAAAGCATTGGGGCCACTGGGAGCATCAGAGAGCAGACCATCAGAGAGATGGGGCCACATTTCCCATGTCTGGAAAGATCAGAGTGAACCCTCCTGTACACATGGTATCACTAAGTCCTTAAAAATGTGTTGCTGGAAAAGCACAGCAGGTCACGCAGCATCCAAGGAGAAGGAGAATAGACGTTTCGAGCATAAGCTCTTCTTCAGGAATTTCTTCCTGAAGAAGGGCTTATGCCCGAAACGTCGATTTCCCTTCTCCTTGGATGCTGCCTGACCTGCTGCGCTTTTCCAGCAACACATTTTTAAGCTCTGATCTCCAGCATCTGCAGTCCTCACTTTCTCAATCACTGAGTTCTGTAATCCGTCACCATCTATGTAATACACAGCCTGTTATTCTCCCTGAAAAAAATCACAGGTTCCCAGTTACCCACATTATATTCAATCTACCAAGTTGTTGTCTGTTCCTTATCCATTTTCAGATTCTCTACCTCCCCTTGATAACTTCAGTTCCTCTCGATCTTAGTGTTAGTTTCAATTTAGTTAGAACATGTTTGTTCCATTTCTGGAATCCATTTATATAGTTTGCAAATAGTCGAGGTCCCAGCACTGGGCACTGTGTCACTGCAGTCGTTAATTTGTGTTAAACTGATAGAGACTGATTTCTCCCTAATTTATTCCTGCTCCTGGCTCAGTAACCCGTTCCCCCCACCCCCACCCCGTATTCCTGTGGAGCAGTTTTGAAAGGCTGAATGTTCCCTACCATTTCCTGTGTAACCGGTATAAGAGATTAAAAGATCTGCTCCAATTGCTGAGTAAAAGCCTCCAATTGTCGAAAGGCCTCATTCTGCTCCTGTTTAAAACTCTTGATGGGTTGACTAGCCTGCTTCAGTACAGGTGTAGTTGGGAATGGTGCAGAACATTTTGGAATCATCAGTGAACAGCCCACTTCTGATTTTACGATGGAGCGAAGCCTGCAGCTGCTGCTAGCCCACAGTGTCTCATGGATGCCCAGTTTCCATGTGCTCGGCCATTTAGAAGTATGTCCTACTTCACAGGAGGGAGTGCCACATCACACAGTGGGCAGGGTCTTCAATATGAGGCTGAGACTTTCCCTCCACCAGGACTGTGTGCTGGCTGCTTGCACAGATACTATTAGGGACAGATCCCTCTGGGACAAGGGTTGGGTGAGAATGTTTCCCTCTTGTTGGTTCCCCCATCACTTCCTCCAGTCTGGAAGCTGTGTATGAGAGGTCTCTCCCTGCTCACTCAGGGGTGGGCCTATGGGGGCACTCTTAGTGATGGACATTGAAGTCCCACACCCAGAGGACGGTCTGTGTCCTTGTCACCCTCAGTGCTTCCTCTGATTTGTTTCCAACATCGAGGGGAACTGAGTTATCACCGGGGGTACGGATGGGGACAGGAGATGACAGTCCTCAGGCGATTTCCTTGACCATCTGTGACCTATTACCATAAGCCTTCTCGGGTCCTGGAATCAAAGTTGGGGAATTGTAGGGTAACTCCTTCCCTGACTTTATCCCAGGGTATCTGCACGACTTGTGCGTTTGTCCTGCCGGTGGGACAGGATATACCCAGGGATGATGATTGGGGCTTCATGAAACATGACCGATCAGCCCTGATCCCATGAGTGTGACGGTGTCAGACTGTTTCCTGACTGGGAGTGTGGTGCTGGAAAAGCACACAGGACAGTCACCATCTGAGGAGCAGGGGAATGAACGTTTCGGGCATAATCCCTTTATCAGGAATGAGGCTTGTGGGCTGTGGAGCTGAGAGATAAATTGGAGGGAGGTAGGCCTGGGGTTGGGGCTGGGGCTGGGGGGAAGGAAGCTGGGAATGTGATCGGTAGTTGGGGGTGGGGAGACGTGATAGGTCAGAGAGGAGGGTGGGGTGGACATGGTGGGAAAAATGATGGACAGGTCATGGAGTTCCTCGGAACGTTCTGTCCCCGACATTCTATAACTGCCATTCCCCGGAATGTTCTGTCCCTGACATTGTTTGTGAACGGCCGGACGTCAGTGAATTGAACAAACGATAAGATCCCGAGGGAAGAGATCCCGTTCCAGGAAGAAGGAGACACTGTTCCGAAGACCCCTCAGGCAGTTAAAGAGATGAATACGTTTTCCCTGCGTTTACATTTTTCCACGACACAGGCTCGACCACAATTTCGACCAAAATACAGAAATTCCCAAACTCCGTTTGTCTTCAGGAAACTGGGAGAGAATCCTTCAGGACAGCAACGTTTCCACCCCCATATTTGGAACTAGGAAGGAGTGACCTGTGTCTGCTCTCGAGTGATCGAGTGTGTGGGAATGTTCCAGAAACCATCTGTCCTTATGGATGTGTCTCTGTGTGTTTGGGGAGGGACGGCTCCTTGTGGTTTATGTCACATTCTTGTCAGTAATTCAGACCTTCCAATTTGTTATTCCAGCTCCAATTATTTTAATAAATCCCTGAATACAGGGACACATTTGAAAATCTCACTGGGTCCCCGATCAAACGGGTCCCTTTGCCTCCAGGCTGATGGATAATGGGTTTGTTTTCCTTCCTCACAGTTAACGTAGTGACCATCTACATCCTGCTTTATAAAGATTGTGGATTGTCTCCATGTGTCCGACGTTACCTGGGGGCCATGGCAGCGGCGGATCTCCTGGTCATTATCCTCGACTTGATCCTGAGACACATTCCCATTGTTTATCAGGAACAGTTTTATTTCCTGAGGTACTCCGTCCCCGTGTGTAATATCCACGCCGTCCTGATTTATGCAGCCACTGACTGCTCTGTCTGGTTCACCGTCACTTTCACCTTTGATCGGTTTGTAGCCATTTGTTGCCAGAAACTGAAAAGTAAATATTGCAGTGAGAAAACGGCGGCTGTGGTTCTGGGAGCAGTGACTGTGCTGAGCTGTGTCAAGAACATTTTTTGGTATTTTATGTTCACGGCTCGGTATTGGATGGAGAATGTCCCCTGGTTTTGTGATGTAACAGTCGTTGTTGCATTATCCAGTGTCTGGGTCACAATCGAGTTCCTCCACCACATTCTAACCCCGTGTGTCCCATTTCTCCTGATTCTGCTGCTCAATGTTCTCACCGTCAGACACATTTTAGTGACCAGCAGAGCCCGCAGGAGACTCCGCGCTCACACCGATGGGGACGCTCAGTCTGACACTGAAATGAGAAACCGAAAAAAATCCATCATTTTACTGTTTGTGATCTCAGCCAATTTCATCCTGTTATGGTCAACATTAATGCTGTATTCTATATGGTTCCGGATGTATTATATTGGGTATCAGTCTGTGTATCTCGATTCGTTTGTGCAGGAATTGGGCTTCATGCTGCAGCTCCTCAGTTGCTGCACAAACACCGCGATTTATGCCGTGACTCAGACTAAGTTCAGGCAGCAGCTGAAGAATGTGCTGAAATATCCCTTCACCCAAATCCATCTAAGCATCAAATTCCCTCATTAATCAATCCATCCGGGATTTTCTCATTTCAGTTCAATGTTTCAGCGATGGAGCAGCCTGTCGTTATGGTAACAGACTGAGGGTAGCGCTGGTTTGTCCATCCTTATCCCACAGGGGGGTTACAGGGAAACATTTCAATGTTTCTCACAACTCAGGGGCCAGTGAGAAAAGGCACCATCCCATTGACTGTATCCATCACTTCCATTTGCAAATAATAAAAATGTTTATTAAAGCATGTCGAGCAGCAGAGTAACCGATGTTGTTGTGTGTCTTTGTGTTGGAGAAGCTGAGCTGGAGAGAGACAGACTCAACCCCAAGTCTTGGTCCTCAGGGAAATGGAGGTGACCGCCCTCTGATCTCAGGAGCTTGGTTTAACTCACTCTGTCCTCCCCACTCCAGCCTGGCCTCCCCCATTTCCTCTCCCCTACACTTTCTCCACATTTCTCCCCCCTCTCTCTCTCTGCACACTCACTCTTTCTCACCACCTCTCCCTTTCACTCTCGTTCGTCCCCCCTCTCTCTTTCAGACACACACCCAACCCTGGTGTCTCCACCTGCCTCCACTCTTTTCTCTCCCCCTCCCGCTCATTCCCGCTGTCCTGCTGTCGCTGTCTCCCTCCCACAATTCAGTCTCTACCCCATTTTCCCTTCCTCCCACATCTCACCCCAACCCCACCACATGCAGCCTCACCAGCACCCCCCCCCAGCCTCTGGGTCAGAGGGAGAGGGAAGGAGCAGGGAGACAGAGTGTGTCAGAGACAGAGGACGAGAGGGATCAAGGGAGAGAGATTTATTCAGCGAGAAACCTCAGATTTACTGCTTCACTATCAACAGGACGCTCCTCACGCTAACTGTTTCACTGTCACACAGGCCCCATCACACTTATTGTGTCACGATCACCCTCACCCCCTCACAGTTACTGCGTCACTATCACCCTGACCCCCTCACAGTTACTGCATCAATATCATTCTGCCCCCTCACAATTACTACGTCAATGTCACCCTTACACACCCACACTGACTGCGTCACTATCACCCTAAAACCCTAAACTTAAAATGTCACCATCACCCTAATACCCCTAAACTTACTGTGTCATTATCACCTGAACCTCTCACACTTACTGCGTCACTATCACCCTGGCCCCCTCACACTTACTGTGTCACTATCTCCCTGAACCCCACACACTTACTGCATCACTATCACACTGACTGCGTCACGTCACCCTGACCCCCCCTCACACTTACTGCGTCCTTATCACCCTGGCTCCCTCACACTTACTGCGTCACTATCACACTGACAGTATCACTGTCACCCTGACCCCCTCACACTTACTGCGTCCCTATCACCCTGGCCCCTCACACTTACTGCATTCTATCACCCTGACCCCCTCACACTTACTGCGTCACTATCATACAGACTGCGTCACTGTCATCCTGACCCCTCACACTTACTCCGTCCTTATCACCCTGACCCCCTCACACTTACTGCGTCGCTATCACACTGACTGTGTCACTGTCACCCTGACCCCCTCATGCTTACTGCATCCCATTAACTCTGGCACCCTCACATTTACTGCATCACTATCACCCTTACCCCCTCACACTTACTGCGTCACTATAACCCTGGCACCCTCACACTTACTGCATCACCATCAACCTGACCCCCTCACAGTTACTGCGTCACTATCACACTTACTGAGTCACTGTCACCCTGATACATCACACTTACTGCGTCACTATCACCCTGACCCCCTCACAGTTACTGTGTCACTGTCACTCTGACCCCTTCACACTGAATTCATCACTGTCACCCTGACCCCCTCACACTAACTGTGTCACTATCACCCTGAGCCCCCTCACACTTACTGAGTCACTATCACCCTGACACCTTACACTTACTGAGTCACTATCACCCTGACCCCCACACATTTATGTGCCACTGTTAGCCTGACACCTCACACTTACTGTCTCACTATCATTGTGACCCCCACATGCTTACTGTGTCACTATCACCCTGACCACCTCTCACTGACTGTGTCACTGTGACCCTGACCCCCACACGTTTACTGTGTCACTATCACCCTGACACCTCACAATTACTGCTTCACTATCACCCAGACCCATTCATACGTACTGTGTCACTGCCAGCCTCTCTCTCTCAGGCTTAATGTGTCATTGTCACCCTGACCGCCTCACTCTTACTGCATCACGATAGACTGAGCACTCACACTTACTGCGTTGCTATCACCCTGACACCCTCACAATGACTGCGTCATTATCACCCTGACCCCCTCACAGTTACTGCGTCACTGAAACTCTGACCCCTTCACACTGAATTCGTCACTGTCACCCTGACCCCCTCACACTTACTGTGTCGCTATCACCCTGAGCACCCTCACACTTACTGAGTCACTGTCACCCGGACACCTCACACTTACTGTCTCACTATCATTGTGACCCCCCACACGTTTACTGTGGCACTATCCCCCTGACCACCTCTCACTGACTGTGTCACTGTGACCCTGACCCCCACACGTTTACTGTGTCACTATCACCCTGACACCTCACACTTACTGCTTCACTATCACCCATACCCACTCATACATATTGCGTCACTGCCAGCCTCTCTCTCTCAGACTTACTGTGTCATTGTCACCCTGACCCCCTCACTCTTACTGCATCACTACAGACTGACCACTCACACTTATTGCGTTGCTATCACCCTGACCCCCTCACACTACGTCACTATCACCCTGACACCCTCACACTGACTGCGTCACTGTCGCCCTGACCCCCACACTCTTACGGTGCCAGTGTCACCCTGACACCTCACACTTACCGTGTCACTATCATTGTGACCCCCACACGCTTACTGTGTCACTATCACCCTGACCCCCTCACTCTTACTGCATCATTATAGACTGACCACTCACATTTATTGCATCACTATCAGACTGACCACACACATTTACTGCATCACGATCAACTTTACTGCCTCACACTTACTGCGTCACTATCAGACTGACCCCCTCACACTCGCTGCGACACTATCACCCTGACCCCCACACGTTTACTGCGTCACTGTGACCCTGGCTACCTCACGCTTACTGTGTCATCATCACCCTGACCCCCACACGTTTACTGTGTCACTATCACCCTGATCCCCTCACACTTACTGCGTCACTATCACCCTGACCCCCTCACACTGGCTGCGACACTATCGCCCTGACCCCCACACGTTTACTGCGTCACTATCACCCTGACCCCCTCAAAGTTACTGTATCACTATCACCCTGATCCCTCTCACTTATTGCCTCACTATCACCCTGACCCCCTCACATTTACTGCGTCACTATCGCCCTGACCCCCTCACACTTACTGCATCCTTGTCACCCTGACCCCTCACACTTACTGCATCCTTGTCACCCTGACCCACCTCACACTTACTGTGTCAATGTCACCCTGACCCCCTCAAACTTAGTGCGTCACTATCACCCTGAACCCCTCACACTGGCTGCGAAACTAACCCTGACCCCCTCACACTTACTGTGACACAATCAATCTGACCCCCTCACACTGACTGTGTCACAATCATCCTGCGCTCCCACACACTTACTGTGTCACTATCACCCTGACCGGCTCACACTTATTGCGTCACGATAACCTGACCCCCACACATTTACTGCGATACTATCACACTGACGCTTCACACTTACTGTGTCACTATCACCCTGAAACCTCACACACTTACTGCGTCACTATCACCCTTACATCCTCACACCTACTGCGTCACTATCATCCTGACCCCCACACACTTACTGTGCCACTATCACCCTGACTCCTCACACTTACTGCGTCACAAACACCCTGATCCTCTCAAACATTACTGCATCACTACTATTCTGACCCCCACATGCTTACTGTCTCACTATCGCCCGGAACTCTCACAATTTCCACGTCACTATGTCTCTCACCAGCTCCCACTTACTGCGTCACTATCACCCTGACCTCCTCAAACTCACTGCATCACTACTATTCTGACACCCACACTCTTACTGTCTCACTATCACCCTGACACCTGACACTTACTGCGTCACTATCACCCTGAGCCCCCTCACATTTACTGTGTCACCATCACCTGACTCCTTCACACTTCTTGCGTCACTATCTCTCTGACCCCATCACACTTATTGCGTCACTATCACCCTGACACCTCACACTTACTGCGTCACTATCACCCTGACCCCCTCACACTTACTATATCATTATCACCCTGATCCCCTCACACTGTGTCACTGTCATCCTGACCCCGTCACACGTACTGCATCACTATCACCCGGACCCCCACACGCTGACTGCATCACTATCACCCTGAACCCGTCACACTTACTGTGTCACTATCACCCTGCCCCCCTCATTCTTACTGTGTCACTATCACATGGACCCCCACACGCTGACTGCGTCACTCTCACTTGCCACCTCACACTTTCTGAGTTACTATCACCCTGACTCCTTCACTCTCGTGGTGCCACTATCTCTCTGACCCCATCACACGTACTACGTCATTATCACTCTGACCCCCTCATACTTACTGGGTCACCAACACCCTGACCCCCTCACACTTACTATTTCACTATCACCGTGCGCCCCTCACACTGACTGTGTCACTATCATCCTGACCCCCACACAGTTGCTGCGACACTATCACCCTGACACCTCACATTTACTGTGTCACTATCACCCTGAGCCCCCTCACACTTACTGTGTCACTGTCACCCTGACACCTCAAACTTACTGTATCACTATCAGCTGAGCCACCTCACACTTACTGGGTCACTGTCACCCTGACCCCAGACACGTACTGTGTCACTATTACCTTATTACCTCACACTTACTGCATCACTGTCACCCTGATCCCCTCACACTTCCTGTGTCACTACTATACTGACCCCCACACGCTTACTGTCTCACTTTTCCCCTTCCCTTCACAATTACCGTGTCAATATCTCTTTGACACCCTCACACTTACTGCGTCATTACTATTCTGAATCCCTCACACATCCTGTGTCACCAACACCCTGACCCCATCACACTTATTATGTGACTATCACCGTGCGTCCCCCACACTGACTGTGTCACTATCACCCTGACCACCACACATTTGCTGCGACACTATCACCCTGCCACCTCACACTTACTGTGTCACTATCACCCTGACACCTTACACTTACTGTGTCACTAACACCCAGAGCGCCCTTACACTTACTGTGTCACTATCACCCTGAAACCTCACACTTACTGCGTCACTATCACCCTGACCCCACACACTTACTGTGTCACTATTACCCTATTTCCTCACACTTACTGTGTCACTATCACCCTTCTCCCCTCACACTTAATGTGTCACTACTATACTGACCCCCACACGCTTACTGTCTCACTATTACCCTGACCTTCACAATTATCGTGTCAATATCTCTCTGACACCCTCACACTTACTGCGTCGTTACTATTCTGACCCCCACACGATTACTGTCTCACTATCACCCCGACACCTCACACTTACTGCGTCACTATCACCCTGAGCCCACTCACATTTGCTGTGTCACTGGCACCCTGACCCCCTCACACTGTGTCACTGTCATCCTGACCCCAGCACACGTACTGCCTCACTATCACCCGGATCCCCACACGCTTACTGCATCACTATCACCCTGCACCCGTCACACTTACTGTGTTACTATCACCCTGCCCCCCATTCTTACTGCGTCACTCTCACATGGACCCCCACACGCTGACTGCGTTACTCTCACCTGCCCCCTCACACTTACTGAGTCACTATCACCCTGACTCCTTCACTCTCATTGTGCCACTATCTCTCTGACCCCATCACACTTACTACGTCATCATCGCTCTGACCCCCTATGACCTTTACCTTCACCATTACCGTGTCAATATCTCTCTGACACCCTCACACTTAATACGTCAATACTATTCTGACCCCCACACGATTACTATCTCACTATCACCCTGACCCCCTCACACTGACTTCATCACTATCACCCTGACCCCCTCACACGTACTGCTCACTGTCACCCTGACCCCGTCACACTTACTCTGTCATTGTCACCCTGACCCCTCACACTTACTGCATCACTGTTACCCTTCCCCCATCACATTTACTGCGTCACTATCATTTGGACCCCCACACAGTTACTGCGTCACTATCATCCTGACCCCATCACATTTACTGTGTTACTATCACCCTGTCCCCATTCATATTTAAAGCGTCACTATCACCCGGTCCCCCCTCACACTGACTGTGTCAATATCACCCCGACAGCTTGCATTGACTGTGTCACTATCACCCTGAGCCCCCTCGCACTTACTGAGTCACTGTCACCCTGACACCTCACCCTTACTGTGTCACTATCACTCTGAGCCCCCTCACACCTACTGCGTGACTATCACGCTGACGCCCTCACACTTATTGCTTCACTGTCACCCTGACCCCCATCACACTTACAGCATCACTGAAACCCTGAACCCCTCACACATACTGCATTACTATCACCCACACCCCTGACACTGCATCACTGTCACCCTGACCCCTCACACTTATTCCTTCACTATCACCCTGACAACTCACACTTACTATGTCATTATCACCCTGACCCCTCACACTTACGGTATCACTGTCACCCTGAGGCCGTCACACTTACTGCGTCAATATCACCCGGACCCCTACACGCTTACGGCGTCACTATCACCCTGAACCCGTCACACTTACTTTGTCACGATCACCCTGACCACCCCTCATACTCACTGCGTCACTATCACCCGGACGCCCACACGCTGACTGCGTCATTCTCACCCTGCCCCCCTCACACTTACTGTGTCACTACCACCCTGACTCCTTCACACTTTTTGCGTCACTATCTCTCTGACCCCATCACACTTACTGCGTCACTATCACTCTGACCCCATCACACTTATTACATCACTATCAAACTGACCCCCTCACACTTACTACGTCACTATCACCCTGCCCCCAATACTTACTGCGTCACTATCACCCTGACACCCTCACACTTACTGCTTATCCATCACCCAGACCCACTCATATGTACTGCGTCACTTCCAGCCTCTCTCTCAGACTTACTGTGTCATTATCACCCTGACCCCCTCACTCTTACTGCATCACGACAGACTGACCACTCGCACATACTGCGTTCCTATCACCCTGACCCCCTCACACTACGTCACTATCACCCTTACACCCTCATACTGACTGGATCACTGTCACCCTGACCCCCGCACACTTACTGTGTCACTCTCAGCCTGACCACTTCTCCCTCTCTGCGTCATGGTGACACTGACCCCCTCACACTTACCGTGTCACTAAAACCCTGACCCCCAAACATTTACAGTGTCAGTCTCACACTGACACCTCACACTTACTGCTTAACTATCACCCTGAACCCCTCACAGTCACTGCATCACTATCACCATGATCCCTCACATTTATTGCCTCACTATCGCTCTGACCCCCTCACACTTACTGTGTCACTATCGCCCTGAGCTCCCTCACACTTACAGAGTCACTGTCACCCTGACACCTCACACTTGCTGCGTCACTACTATTCTGACCCCCACACGCTTACTGTCTCACTATCACCCTGACCCCTCACAATCACCATGGCACTATTCTCTGAACCCCTCACACTGAGTGTGTCACTATGACCCTGACCCCCTCACACTGACTGCTTCATTATCACCCTGACCCCCTCAAACGTACTGCTCATTGTCACCCTGACCCCCTCACACTTACTGTGTCACTGACACCCTGACCCCCTCACACTTACTCTGCCATTGTCACCCTGATTCCTCACTTTCTGCATCACTGTTACCCTGACCCCATCACACTTACTGCGTCACTATCACCCTGAGCCCCCTCGCACTTACTGAGTCACTATCACACTGACCCCATCACACTTCCTGTGTTACTATCACCCTGTCCCCCTCATACTTACTGCGTCACTATCATCCTGTCCCCCTCACACTGACTGTGTCACTATCACCCTGAGCCCCCTCGCATGTACCGAGTCACTGTCACCCTGACACATCACCCTTACTGTGTCACTATCGCTCTGACCCCCACACGCTTACAGTCTCACTATCATCCTGAGCGCCCTCACACTTACTGCGTCACTACCACGCTTACCCCCTCATACCTTCTGCTTCACTGTCACCCTAACCCCCATCACACTTACAGCATCACTGAAACCCTGAAACCCACACACATACTGCATACTATCACCCTCACCACTCACACTGCATCGCTATCACCATGACCCCCTCCCACTTACTGCGACACTATCAACCTGACACCCCACACTTACTGCGACACTATCACCTTAACACCCCCACACTGACTGTGTCACTATCAGCCAGACCACCTCATACGTACTGCATCCTTGTCACCCTGATCCCTCACACTTATTCCTTCACTAACACCCTGACCCCGTCACACTTACTGCGCCACATTACGCTGATCCCCTCTCACTGATTGTGTCACTATCACCCTGAGACCCTCACACTTACTGCGTCACTATCACCCTGACCCCCACGCACTGGCTGCGAAACTATCGCCCTGACACCTCACACTTACTGTGTCACTATCATCCTGACACCTCACACTTACTATGACACTATTTCCCTAAAGCCCCCACACTAACTGTGTCACTATCAGCCTGACCCCCTCACACTTACTGCATCACTGCCACTCCCTCACTCTCACACTTACTGTGTCACCGTCACCTTGACCCCCTCACTCTTACTGCATTACTATAGACTGACCACTCACACTTACTGCGTCACTATCACCCTGACAACTCCGACTTACTGTGTCACTATCACCCTGACCCCCTCACACTTACTATGTCATTATCACCCTGACCCCCTCACACTGACTGCATCACTATCACCCTGACCCCCTCAGACGTACTGCTCACTGTCACCCTGACCCCGTCACACTTACTCTGTCATTGTCACCCTGACACCTCATACTTACTGCATCACTGCTACCCTGACCCCATCACACTTACTGCGTCACTATCATCTGGACCCCCACACAGTTACTGCGTCACTATCATCCTGACCCCGTCACACTTACTGTGTTACTATCACCCTCACCCCTGACACTGCATCACTGTCACCCTGACCCCTCACACTTATTCCTTCACTATCACCCTGACCCCCTCACACTTTCTATGTAATTATCACCCTGACCCCTCACACTTACTGTGTCACGATCACCCTGACCACCCCTCATACTCACTGCGTCACTATCACCCGGACCCCCGCACGCTGACTGCGTCACTCCCAACATTCCCCCTCACACTTACTTTGTCACTATCACCCTGACTCCTTCACACTTTTTGCGTCACTACCTCTCTGACCCCATCACACTTACTGCGTCACTACCAACCTGACCCCCTCACACTTACTACGTAACTATCACCCTGCCCCCCACACTTACTGCGTCACTATCACCCTGACACCCTCACACTTACTGCTTATCCATCACCCAGACCCACTCATATGTACTGCGTCACTTCCAGCCTCTCTCTCAGACTTACTGTGTCATTATCACCCTGACCCCCTCACTCTTACTGCATCACGACAGACTGACCACTCGCACATACTGCGTTCCTATCACCCTGACCCCCTCACACTACGTCACTATCACCCTTACACCCTCATACTGACTGGATCACTGTCACCCTGACCCCCGCACACTTACTGTGTCACTCTCAGCCTGACCACTTCTCCCTCTCTGCGTCATGGTGACACTGACCCCCTCACACTTACTGTGTCACTAAAACCCTGACCCCCAAACATTTACAGTGTCAGTCTCACACTGACACCTCACACTTACTGCTTAACTATCACCCTGAACCCCTCACAGTCACTGCATCACTATCACCATGATCCCTCACATTTATTGCCTCACTATCGCTCTGACCCCCTCACACTTACTGCGTCACTATCGCCCTGAGCTCCCTCACACTTACAGAGTCACTGTCACCCTGACACCTCACACTTGCTGCGTCACTACTATTCTGACCCCCACACGCTTACTGTCTCACTATCACCCTGACCCCTCACAATCACCATGGCACTATTCTCTGAACCCCTCACACTGAGTGTGTCACTATGACCCTGACCCCCTCACACTGACTGCTTCATTATCACCCTGACCCCCTCAAACGTACTGCTCATTGTCACCCTGACCCCCTCACACTTACTGTGTCACTGACACCCTGACCCCCTCACACTTACTCTGCCATTGTCATCCTGATTCCTCACTTTCTGCATCACTGTTACCCTGACCCCATCACACTTACTGCGTCACTATCACCCTGAGCCCCCTCGCACTTACTGAGTCACTATCACACTGACCCCATCACACTTCCTGTGTTACTATCACCCTGTCCCCCTCATACTTACTGCGTCACTATCATCCTGTCCCCCTCACACTGACTGTGTCACTATCACCCTGAGCCCCCTCGCATGTACCGAGTCACTGTCACCCTGACACATCACCCTTACTGTGTCACTATCGCTCTGACCCCCACACGCTTACAGTCTCACTATCATCCTGAGCGCCCTCACACTTACTGCGTCACTACCACGCTTACCCCCTCATACCTTCTGCTTCACTGTCACCCTAACCCCCATCACACTTACAGCATCACTGAAACCCTGAAACCCACACACATACTGCATGCTATCACCCTCACCACTCACACTGCATCGCTATCACCATGACCCCCTCCCACTTACTGCGACACTATCAACCTGACACCCCACACTTACTGCGACACTATCACCTTAACACCCCCACACTGACTGTGTCACTATCAGCCAGACCACCTCATACGTACTGCATCCTTGTCACCCTGATCCCTCACACTTATTCCTTCACTAACACCCTGACCCCGTCACACTTACTGCGCCACATTACGCTGATCCCCTCTCACTGATTGTGTCACTATCACCCTGAGACCCTCACACTTACTGCGTCACTATCACCCTGACCCCCACGCACTGGCTGCGAAACTATCGCCCTGACACCTCACACTTACTGTGTCACTATCATCCTGACACCTCACACTTACTATGACACTATTTCCCTAAAGCCCCCACACTAACTGTGTCACTATCAGCCTGACCCCCTCACACTTACTGCATCACTGCCACTCCCTCACTCTCACACTTACTGTGTCACCGTCACCTTGACCCCCTCACTCTTACTGCATTACTATAGACTGACCACTCACACTTACTGCGTCACTATCACCCTGACAACTCCGACTTACTGTGTCACTATCACCCTGACCCCCTCACACTTACTATGTCATTATCACCCTGACCCCCTCACACTGACTGCATCACTATCACCCTGACCCCCTCAGACGTACTGCTCACTGTCACCCTGACCCCGTCACACTTACTCTGTCATTGTCACCCTGACACCTCATACTTACTGCATCACTGCTACCCTGAACCCATCACACTTACTGCGTCACTATCATCTGGACCCCCACACAGTTACTGCGTCACTATCATCCTGACCCCGTCACACTTACTGTGTTACTATCACCCTCACCCCTGACACTGCATCACTGTCACCCTGACCCCTCACACTTATTCCTTCACTATCACCCTGACCCCCTCACACTTTCTATGTAATTATCACCCTGACCCCTCACACTTACTGTGTCACGATCACCCTGACCACCCCTCATACTCACTGCGTCACTATCACCCGGACCCCCGCACGCTGACTGCGTCACTCCCAACATTCCCCCTCACACTTACTTTGTCACTATCACCCTGACTCCTTCACACTTTTTGCGTCACTACCTCTCTGACCCCATCACACTTACTGCGTCACTACCAACCTGACCCCCTCACACTTACTACGTAACTATCACCCTGCCCCCCACACTTACTGCGTCACTATCACCCTGACACCCTCACACTTACTGCTTATCCATCACCCAGACCCACTCATATGTACTGCGTCAATTCCAGCCTCTCTCTCAGACTTACTGTGTCATTATCACCCTGACCCCCTCACACTGACTGCATCACTATCACCCTGACCCCCTCAGACGTACTGCTCACTGTCACCCTGACCCCTCACACTTACTCTGTCATTGTCACCCTGACACCTCACACTTACTGCATCACTGTTACCCTGACCCCATCACACTTACTGCGTCACTATCATCTGGAACCCCACACAGTTACTGCGTCACTATCATCCTGACCCCATCACACTTACTGTGTTACTATCACCCTCACCCCTGACACTGCATCACTGTCACCCTGACCCCTCACACTTATTCCTTCGCTATCACCCTGACCCCTTCACACTTACTATGTAAGTATCACCCTGACCCCTCACACTTAGTGTGTCACGATCACCCTGACCACCCCTCATACTCACTGCGTCACTATCACCCGGACCCCCGCACGCTGACTGCGTCACTCCCAACATTCCCCCTCACACTTACTTTGTCACTATCACCCTGACTCCTTCACACTTTTTGCGTCACTACCTCTCTGACCCCATCACACTTACTGCGTCACTACCAACCTGACCCCCTCACACTTACTACGTAACTATCACCCTGCCCCCCACACTTACTGCGTCACTATCACCCTGACACCCTCACACTTACTGCTTATCCATCACCCAGACCCACTCATATGTACTGCGTCACTTCCAGCCTCTCTCTCAGACTTACTGTGTCATTATCACCCTGACCCCCTCACTCTTACTGCATCACGACAGACTGACCACTCGCACATACTGCGTTCCTATCACCCTGACCCCCTCACACTACGTCACTATCACCCTTACACCCTCATACTGACTGGATCACTGTCACCCTGACCCCCGCACACTTACTGTGTCACTCTCAGCCTGACCACTTCTCCCTCTCTGCGTCATGGTGACACTGACCCCCTCACACTTACTGTGTCACTAAAACCCTGACCCCCAAACATTTACAGTGTCAGTCTCACACTGACACCTCACACTTACTGCTTAACTATCACCCTGAACCCCTCACAGTCACTGCATCACTATCACCATGATCCCTCACATTTATTGCCTCACTATCGCTCTGACCCCCTCACACTTACTGCGTCACTATCGCCCTGAGCTCCCTCACACTTACAGAGTCACTGTCACCCTGACACCTCACACTTGCTGCGTCACTACTATTCTGACCCCCACACGCTTACTGTCTCACTATCACCCTGACCCCTCACAATCACCATGGCACTATTCTCTGAACCCCTCACACTGAGTGTGTCACTATGACCCTGACCCCCTCACACTGACTGCTTCATTATCACCCTGACCCCCTCAAACGTACTGCTCATTGTCACCCTGACCCCCTCACACTTACTGTGTCACTGACACCCTGACCCCCTCACACTTACTCTGCCATTGTCACCCTGATTCCTCACTTTCTGCATCACTGTTACCCTGACCCCATCACACTTACTGCGTCACTATCACCCTGAGCCCCCTCGCACTTACTGAGTCACTATCACACTGACCCCATCACACTTCCTGTGTTACTATCACCCTGTCCCCCTCATACTTACTGCGTCACTATCATCCTGTCCCCCTCACACTGACTGTGTCACTATCACCCTGAGCCCCCTCGCATGTACCGAGTCACTGTCACCCTGACACATCACCCTTACTGTGTCACTATCGCTCTGACCCCCACACGCTTACAGTCTCACTATCATCCTGAGCGCCCTCACACTTACTGCGTCACTACCACGCTTACCCCCTCATACCTTCTGCTTCACTGTCACCCTAACCCCCATCACACTTACAGCATCACTGAAACCCTGAAACCCACACACATACTGCATGCTATCACCCTCACCACTCACACTGCATCGCTATCACCATGACCCCCTCCCACTTACTGCGACACTATCAACCTGACACCCCACACTTACTGCGACACTATCACCTTAACACCCCCACACTGACTGTGTCACTATCAGCCAGACCACCTCATACGTACTGCATCCTTGTCACCCTGATCCCTCACACTTATTCCTTCACTAACACCCTGACCCCGTCACACTTACTGCGCCACATTACGCTGATCCCCTCTCACTGATTGTGTCACTATCACCCTGAGACCCTCACACTTACTGCGTCACTATCACCCTGACCCCCACGCACTGGCTGCGAAACTATCGCCCTGACACCTCACACTTACTGTGTCACTATCATCCTGACACCTCACACTTACTATGACACTATTTCCCTAAAGCCCCCACACTAACTGTGTCACTATCAGCCTGACCCCCTCACACTTACTGCATCACTGCCACTCCCTCACTCTCACACTTACTGTGTCACCGTCACCTTGACCCCCTCACTCTTACTGCATTACTATAGACTGACCACTCACACTTACTGCGTCACTATCACCCTGACAACTCCGACTTACTGTGTCACTATCACCCTGACCCCCTCACACTTACTATGTCATTATCACCCTGACCCCCTCACACTGACTGCATCACTATCACCCTGACCCCCTCAGACGTACTGCTCACTGTCACCCTGACCCCGTCACACTTACTCTGTCATTGTCACCCTGACACCTCATACTTACTGCATCACTGCTACCCTGAACCCATCACACTTACTGCGTCACTATCATCTGGACCCCCACACAGTTACTGCGTCACTATCATCCTGACCCCGTCACACTTACTGTGTTACTATCACCCTCACCCCTGACACTGCATCACTGTCACCCTGACCCCTCACACTTATTCCTTCACTATCACCCTGACCCCCTCACACTTTCTATGTAATTATCACCCTGACCCCTCACACTTACTGTGTCACGATCACCCTGACCACCCCTCATACTCACTGCGTCACTATCACCCGGACCCCCGCACGCTGACTGCGTCACTCCCAACATTCCCCCTCACACTTACTTTGTCACTATCACCCTGACTCCTTCACACTTTTTGCGTCACTACCTCTCTGACCCCATCACACTTACTGCGTCACTACCAACCTGACCCCCTCACACTTACTACGTAACTATCACCCTGCCCCCCACACTTACTGCGTCACTATCACCCTGACACCCTCACACTTACTGCTTATCTATCTCCCAGACCCACTCATATGTACTGCGTCAATTCCAGCCTCTCTCTCAGACTTACTGTGTCATTATCACCCTGACCCCCTCACACTGACTGCATCACTATCACCCTGACCCCCTCAGACGTACTGCTCACTGTCACCCTGACCCCTCACACTTACTCTGTCATTGTCACCCTGACACCTCACACTTACTGCATCACTGTTACCCTGACCCCATCACACTTACTGCGTCACTATCATCTGGAACCCCACACAGTTACTGCGTCACTATCATCCTGACCCCATCACACTTACTGTGTTACTATCACCCTCACCCCTGACACTGCATCACTGTCACCCTGACCCCTCACACTTATTCCTTCGCTATCACCCTGACCCCTTCACACTTACTATGTAAGTATCACCCTGACCCCTCACACTTAGTGTGTCACGATCACCCTGACCACCCCTCATACTCACTGCGTCACTATCACCCGGACCCCCGCACGCTGACTGCGTCACTCCCAACATTCCCCCTCACACTTACTTTGTCACTATCACCCTGACTCCTTCACACTTTTTGCGTCACTACCTCTCTGACCCCATCACACTTACTGCGTCACTACCAACCTGACCCCCTCACACTTACTACGTAACTATCACCCTGCCCCCCACACTTACTGCGTCACTATCACCCTGACACCCTCACACTTACTGCTTATCTATCTCCCAGACCCACTCATATGTACTGCGTCAATTCCAGACTCTCTCTCAGACTTACTGTGTCATTATCACCCTGACCCCCTCAGACTGACTGCATCACTATCACCCTGACCCCCTCAGACGTACTGCTCACTGTCACCCTGACCCCTCACACTTACTCTGTCATTGTCACCCTGACACCTCACACTTACTGCATCACTGTTACCCTGACCCCATCACACTTACTGCGTCACTATCATCTGGAACCCCACACAGTTACTGCGTCACTATCATCCTGACCCCATCACACTTACTGTGTTACTATCACCCTCACCCCTGACACTGCATCACTGTCACCCTGACCCCTCACACTTATTCCTTCGCTATCACCCTGACCCCTTCACACTTACTATGTCATTATCACCCTGACCCCTCACATTTACTGTGTCATGATCACCCTGACCACCCTGCATACTCATTGCGTCACTATCACCCGGAACTCCGCACGCTGACTGCGTCACTTTCACCCTGCCCACCTCACACTTACTGTATCACTATCACCCTGACTCCTTCACAGTTTTTGCGTCACTATCTCTCTGACCCCATCACACTTACTGCGTCACTATCACTCTGTTCCCATCACACTTATTGCGTCACTACCAACCTGACCCCCTCACACTTACTACGTAACTATCACCCTGCCCCCCACACTTACTGCGTCACTACCACCCTGACACCCTCACACTTACTGCTTATCTATCTCCCAGACCCACTCATATGTACTGCGTCAATTCCAGCCTCTCTCTCAGACTTACTGTGTCATTATCACCCTGACCCCCTCACTCTTACTGCCTCACGACAGACTGACCACTCGCACATACTGCGTTCCTATCACCCTGACCCCCTCACACTACGTCACTATCACCCTGACACCCTCATACTGACTGCGTCACTGTCACCCTGACCCCCTCACACTTACTGTGTCACTATCAGCCTGACCACCTCTCCCTGTCTGCGTCACTGTGACCCTGACCCCTCACACGTACTGTGTCACTAACCCCCAAACATTTACAGTGTCACTCTCACACTGACATCTCACAATTACTGCTTAACTATCACCCTGAACCCCTAAAATTCACTGCATCACTAACACCCTGATCCCTCACACTTATTGCCTCACTATCGCCCTGGCCCCCTCACACTTACTGCATCCTTGTCAACTTGACCCCTCACACTTACTGCATCCTTGTCACCCTGACCCCCTCACACTTACTGGGTCACTATCACCCTGACTCCCTCACACTTGCTGTGACACTATCATACTGTGCCCCCTCACATTTAACTGCATCACTATCACCCTGACACCCTCACAGCTATTGCAACACTGTTATCCTGACACCCTCACATTTACAGTGTCACTATCAGACTGACCCCTCACACTTACTGCATCCTTGTCACCCTGACATCCTCCACACCTACTGCGTCACTATCACCCTGAACACGTCACACTTACTGCATCACCATCACCCTGAACCCTCACACTTGCTTTGACACTATCACCCTGACCCCCTCACACTTACTGCGTCACTATCACCCTGACCCCCTCACACTTACTGCGACACTATCACCTTGACACCTCACACTTATTGTGTCACTATCACCCTGACACCTCACACTTACTGTGACACTATCACCCTAACACCCCCACACTAACTGTGTCACTATCAGCCTGACCCCCTCACACTTACTGCGTCACTGCAAGTCACTCTCTCACACACTTACATGTCACCGTCGCCCTGAACCCCCTCTCTTACTGCATCCCTATAGACTGAGCACTCACACTTACTGTGTCACTATCAGCCTGACCCCTCACACTTAGTGCGTCACTGCCAGTCCCTCTCTCTCACACTTACTGTGTCACTATCACTCTGACCCCCTCATACTAACTGTGTCAGTATCACCCTGACCCCCTCACACAGACTGCGTCAATATCACCCTGCATCCCCTCACACTGCCTGTGTCACTGTCACCCTGTCAGCTTACACTGACTGTGTCACTATCACCCTGAGCCCCCTCACCTTTACTGAGTCACTGTCACCCTGACACCTCACACTTGCTGTGTCACTACTATTCTGACCCCCACACGCTTACTGTCTCACTATCACCCTGACCCCTCACAATCACCCCGGCACTATTCTCTGATCCCCTCACACTGAGTGTGTCACTATCACCCTGACCCCCTCGAACATACTGCTCACTGTCACCTTGACCCCCTCACACTTACTGTGTCACTGGCACCCTGATCCCCTCACACTTACTCTGTCATTGTCACCCAACCCTTCACACTTACTGCATCATGTTACACTGACCCCATCAAACTTACTGCGTCACTATCATCTGGACCCTCATATGCTTACTGCGTCACTATCACCCTGACGCCATCAAACTTACTGTGTTACTATCACCCTCTCCCGCCCTCATACTTGCTGCGTCACTATCACCCGGTCCCCCCTCACACTGACTGTGTCACTATCACCCTGACAGCTTACACTGACTGCGTCACTATCACCCTGAGCCCCCTCGCACTTACTGAGTCACTGTCACCCTGACTCCTCACACTTGCTGTGTCACTATCACCCTGACCCCCACACTTACTGTGCCACTGTCACCCTGATACCTCACCCTTACTGTGTCACTATCACTCTGATCCCCACACGTTTCTGTGTCACTATCACCCTGAGCCCCCTCAGACTTACTGCGACAATATCACCTGAACACCCCCACACTGTCTGTGTCACTATCAGCCAGACCCCCTCACACGTACTGCATCCTTGTAACCCTGACCCCTCACACTTATTCCTTCACGATCACCCTGATCCCCTCACACTTACTGCGACATTATCACCCTGACCCCCTCACACTGACTGTGTCATTATCACCATGGCCCCTCACACTTACTCTATCACTGTCACCCTGATGCCGTCACACTTACTGCGTCAATATCACCCTGACCCCCACACACTTGCTGCGAAACTATCACACTGACACTTCACACTTACTGTGTCACTATCACGCTGACACCTCACACCTACTGTGACACTATCGCCCTAAAACACCCACACTAACTGTGTCACTGTCAGCCTGGCCCCCTCACACTTACTGCGTAACTGACAATCCCTCACTCTCACACTTACTGTGTCACCGTCACCCTGACCCCCTCACTCTTACTGCATTACTATAGACTGACCACTCACGATTACTGCGTCACTATCACCCTGACAACTCCGACTTACTGCGTCACTATCACCCTGACCCCCTCACACTTACTATGTCATTATCACCCTGACCCCTCACACTTACTGTATCACTGTCACCCTGACGCCATCACACTTACTGCGTCAATATCACCCTGACGCCCACACGCTTACGGTGTCACTATTACCCTGACCACCCCTCATACTTACTGCATCACTATCATCCCGACTGCCGCACATTGCCTGCGTCACTCTCACGCTGCCCCCCCACACTTACTGTGTCACCATCACCCTGACTCCTTCACACTTCTTGCGTCACTATCTCTGCGACCCCATCACAGTTATTGCGTCACTATCACCCTGACCCCCCCACACTTACTGCGTCCCTATCACCCTTACACCCTCACATTTACTGCGTCACTATCATCCTGACCCTCACACACTTACTGTGCCACTATCATCCTGAGTCCTCACACTTACTGCATCACTACTATTCTGACCCCCACATGCTTACTGTCTCACTATCGCCCGGACCTCTCACAATTACCACGTCACTATGTCTCTCACCAGCTCCCACTTACTGCGTCACTATCACCCTGGCCTCCTCACACTTACTGCATCACTACTATTCTGACCCCCACATGCTTACTGTCTCACTATCGCCCGGACCTCTCACAATTACCACGTCACTATGTCTCTCACCAGCTCCAACTTACTGTGTCACTATCACCCTGACCCCCTCACACTTACTATGTCATTATCACCCTGACTCCCTCACACTGTGTCACTGTCATCCTGACCCCGTCACACGTACTGCATCACTATCACCCGGACCCCCACACGCTTACTGCATCACTATCACCCTGAACCTGTCACACTTACTGTGTCACTATCACCCTGCCCCCCTCATTCTTACTGCGTCACTATCACATGGACCCCCACACGCTGACTGCGTCACTCTCACCTGCCACCTCACACTTATTGCATCACTATCACTATGACTCCTTCACTCTCATGGTGCTACTATCTCTCTGACCCCATCACACTTACTACGTCATTATCACTCTGACCCCCTCACACTTCCTGCTTCACGATCACCCTGACCCCCTCACACTCACTGCGTCACTATCACCCTGACCCCCTCACACATCCTGTGTCACCAACACACTGACCGCCTCCCACTTACTATTTCACTATCACCGTGCGCCCCTCACACTGACTGTGTCACTATCATCCTGACCCCCACACAGTTGCTGCGACACTATCACCCTGACACCTCACATTTACTGTGTCACTATCACCCTGAGCCCCCTCACACTTACTGTGTCACTGTCACCCTGACACCTCAAACTTACTGCATCACTATCATCCTGAGCCCCCTCACACTTACTGGGTCACTGTCACCTTGACACCTCATACTTGCTGCGTCACTATCACCCTGACCGAAGACCCGTACTGTGTCACTATTACCTTATTACCTCACACTTACTGCATCACTATCACCCTGATCCCCTCACACTTCCTGTGTCACTACTATACTGACTCCCACACGCTTACTGTCTCACTATTACCCTTACCTTCACAATTACCGTGTCACTATCTCTCTGACACCCTCACACTTACTGCGTCATTACTGTTCTGACCCCCACACGATTACTGTCTCTCTATCACCCTGACACATCACACTTACTGCATCACTATCACCCTGACCCCCTCAGCTTACTATGTCATTATCAAACTGACCCCCTCACACAGTGTCACTTGCTTCCTGACCCCGTCACACGTACTGCGTCACTATCGCCCAGACCAACACACGCTTACTGCATCACTATCACCCTGAACCCGTCACACTTACTGTGCCACTATCACCCTGCCCCCACCCACACTTAATATGTGAGTATTACCGTGCATCCCCCACACTGACTGTGTCACTTATCATCCTGACCCCCACACATTAGCTGCGACACTATCACCCTGACACCTCACACTTACTGTGTCACTATCACCCTGAGCCCCCTTACACTTACTGTGACACTTTCACCCTGACATCTCACACGTACTGTGTCACTATCACCCTGAGCCCCCTTACACTTACTGCGTCACTATCACCCGGACCCCTGCACGCTGAGTGTGTCACTCTCACCCTGCACCCCCTCACATTTACTGTGCCACCATTACCCTGATCCCCATACACTTATTGCATCACTATCACCCTGACCTCCACACAGTTACTGCGACACAATCTCTCTGACACCCTCACACTTACTGCGTCACTATCACCCTGACCCCCACACACTTACTGTGACACTATCACCCTGACACCTCACACTTACCGTGTCATTATCTCCATGACATCTCACACGTACTGCGACACTATCACCCTGACACCTCACACTTACTGTGTCACTGTCAACCTGATACCTCACACTTACTGTGACACTACCATCCTAATACCCTCACACTAACTGTGTCATTATCAGTCTGACCCCCTCACACTTATTGCATCACTATAGACTGACCACTCACACTGCATCTCTATCTGCCTGACCCCTCACACTTAATTAGTCGCGATCAGCCTGATCCCTTCTCACTGAATGCATCACTATCACCCTGACCCCCTCACACTTACTGCATCACTCCCAGTCCCTTTTGCTCACACTTACTGTGTCACTGTCGCCCTGACACCCTACACATTTACTACTTCACGATCAACCTTACCCCACACACTTACTGCGTCACTATCACCCTGACCCCCACACACTTGCTGTGTCACTGTCACCCTGACACCTCACATATACTGCATCACTATCACCCTGACCCCCACACACTTACTGCGTCACGACTATTCTGACCCCCACACGCTTACTGTCTGACTCTCACCCTGACCCCTCACAATTACCGCGGGACTATGTCTCTGACGACAGCACACTTGCGTCACTATCAGCCTGAGCCCCCTCACACTTACTATATCACTGTCACCCTGACACTTCACACTTACTGAGTCACTGTCAACCTGACACCTCACACTTACTGAGTCACTATCACCCTGCCCCCCACACACTTGCTGTGTCACTATCACCCTGACAACTCACACATACTGTGTCACTATCAGCCTGAGCCCCCTCACACTTACTATATCACTGTCACCCTGACACCTCACACTTACTGCGTCACTATCACCCTGACCCCCACACTCTTACTGTGTCGCTATCACCCTGACACCTCACACTTACTGCTTCACTACCACCCTGATCCCCTCACACTTACTGCGTCACTACTATTCTGACCCCCTTTCTCACTATCAACCTGACCCCTCACAATACCGTGTCACTATCTCTCTGACAGGCTCACACTTACTGAGTCACTATCCCCCTCAGCCCCCTGACATTTACTGTGTCACTGTCAGACTGACACCTCACACTTACTGTGTCATTATCGCGCTGACTTCCACACACTTACTGTGTCACTATCACCCTGACACTTCACACTTACTGCGTCACTATCATCCTGATACCCTCACACTTACTGCGTCACTACTGTTCTGACCCCCTCACACTTACTGTCTCACTATCACTCTGACCCCTCACAATTACCGCGTCACTATGTCTCTGACCACCTCACACTTACTGCATCACTATCGCCCTGATCCCCTCACACTACTGCGTCACTACTATTCTGACACCCGTACGCTTACTGTGTCACTATCACCTTGACACCTCACACTTACTGCGTCACTATCACCCTGATCCCTCTCACACTGATTGTGTCACTGACCCCCTGACCCCCTCACACTTACTATGTAATTATCACGCTGATCCACTCACACTGTGTCACTGTCACCCTGACCCCGTCACACATGTTGCATCACTATCTCCCGGACACCCACACGCTTACTGCATCACTATCACACTGAACCCGTCACACTTTCTGCGTCACTATCACCTTGCCCCCCCTCATACCTACTGCGTCACTATCACACGGACACCCACACGCTGAATGCGTCACTCTCAGTCTGCCCCTTCACACTTACTGCGTCACTTTCGCCCTGACTCCTTCACATTTATAGCGTCACTATTGCTCTGACCCCATCACACTTACTGCGTCACTATCACCCTGAACCCTTCACAATAACTGCGTCACTATTAACCCAGACCCCCATACTTATTGTGTCTCTGACACCCTCACCCTGACACCCTCACAATTACTGCATCACTATTACACGGACACCCACACGCTGACTGCGTCACTCTCACTCTGCCCCCTCACACTTACTGCATCACTATCAACCTGACCCCTTCACGCTTACTTCATCACCGACATCCTGACCCCCTCACACTTACTGTGTCACTGTCGCCTTGACACCTCACACTCACTGCGTCACTATCACCCTGACCCCCACATACTTACTGTGTTACCGACATCCCGACCCCCTCACATTTACTGCATCACTATCACCCTGATACCCTCATACTTACTATGTCACTACTATTCTGACCACCACACGCTTACTGTCTCACTATCGCCTTGATTCCTCACAATTACCGCGTCACTATATATCTGACCACCTCACACCTACTGCTTCGCTATCACCCTGACCCTCTCACACTTACTGCGTCACTACTATTCTGACACCCACACGGTTACTCTCTCAATATCACCGTGAGAGCTCACACTTACTGCGTCACTATCACCCAGAGCCTTCTCAAACTTACTGTGTCACTGACACCCTGACCCCCTCATAATTACTATGTCATTATCACCCTGACGCATTCACCCTGACCCCCTCACACTTACTGTGTCACTGTCGCCTTGACAC
Source organism: Chiloscyllium plagiosum (assembly GCF_037043375.1). Classification (NCBI taxonomy): domain Eukaryota; kingdom Metazoa; phylum Chordata; class Chondrichthyes; order Orectolobiformes; family Hemiscylliidae; genus Chiloscyllium; species Chiloscyllium plagiosum. The sequence continues at coordinate 109,034,508 of NW_028270156.1, forward strand.
CTCACACTCACTGTATCACTATCACCCTGTCCCCGTTACATTTACTGTGTCACTCTCACCCTGACTCCTTCACACTTATAGCGTCACTACATCTCTGACCCCATCACACTTACTGCGTCACTATCTCACTGACCCCATCACACTTACTGGGTCACTATCACCATGAGCCCCCTCACACTTACTGCGTCACTATCACCCTGACCCCCCTCACACTTACTGCGTCACTGTCACCCTGACCCCCACACACTTACTGCGTCACTATCACCCTGACCCCCACACACTAACTGCGTCTCTACTATTCTGACCCTCACACAATTACTGTCTCACTCTCACCCTGACCCCTTACAATTACCGTGGCAATATGTCTCTGACCACAGCACACTTGCTGCGTCACTATCGCCCTGACCCCCTCACACTTACTGCGTCACTATCACACTGTATCACTGTCACCCTGACACCCCTCACACTTACTGAGTCACTATCACCCTGACCCCCTCACACTTACTGAGTCACTTTTACCCTGACACCTCACACTTATTGTGTCACTCTCACCCTGACCTCCACACGCTTACTGTGTCTTTATCACCCTAACAACTCACACGTTCTGCTTCACCAACAGCCTGACACCTCACACTTACTGTGTCACAATCACCCTGACCTCCACACACTTACTGTGTCACTATCACCCTGGTACCCTCACACATACTGCGTTACTACTGTTCTGACCCCCTCACACTTATTGTCTCACTATCACCCTGACCCCTCACACTTACTGCGTCACTACTATTCTGACCCCCACACGCTTACTGTCTCACTATCACCCTGATCCCTCACAATTACCACATCACTATGTGTCTGACCACCTCACACTTACTGCGTCACTATCGCCCTGACCCCCTCACACTTATTGCGTCACTACTATTCTGACTCCCACATGCTTACTCTCTCACTATCACCCTGACAGCTCACTCTTACTGCGTCACTATCACCCTGAGCCCTCTCAAACTTACTGTGTCACTGACACCCTGACCCCCTCACACTTATTATGTCATTATCACTCTGGCACCCTCACACCCCGTCACTGTCACCGTGACCCTGTCACACCTACTGCGTCACTATCACCCGGACCCCCACACGCTTAATGCATCACTATCACCCTGAACCCGTCACACTGTGACACTATCAGCCTGACCCCCTCACACTTTCTGCGTCACCGACACCCTGACCCCCTCACTATCACCGTGCGCCCTCCACACTGTGTCACTATCACCCTGAGCCCCCTCACACTTACTGAGTCACTGTCACCCTGACACCCCTCACACTTACTGCGTCGCTACCACCCTGACCCCCTCACACTTACTGCATCACTGTCACCCTGAACTCCTCATAATTACTGCGCCACTGTCACACTGACTGCGTCACTGTCACCCTGACCCCCTAACACTTACTGTGTCACTATCACCCTGACACCTCACACTGCGTCACTGTCTCCCTGACCCCCTCAGACTTACTGCATCAAAATCATCCCTGACTCCCTCACCCTTACTGCGTCACTATCGCCCTGACGCCCACACAGTTACTGCATCCTTGTCACCCTGACTCCCTCACACCTACTGCGTCACTATCACCCTGAACCTCTCACACTCACTGCGACACTATCACTCTGACCCCCTCACACTGTGTCACAATCATGCTGCGCCCTCACAGTTACTGTGTCACTGACACCCTGACCATTCACAATTACTATATCATTATCACCCTGACCCTCTCACACTGCGTCACTTTCATCCTGACCCCGTCACACTTACTGCGTAACTATCACCCTGCCACCCTCACACTTACTGAGTCACTATCACCGTGCGCCCCTCACACTCACTGTGTCACTATCACCATGACCCCACACACTTACTGAGTCACCAACACCCTGACACCCTCACACTTACTGAGTAACTATCGCCGTGCGCCCCCCACACTCATTGTGTCACTATCACCCTGGCCCCCACACGCTGACTGCATCATTGTCACCCTGACCCGCACACACTTACTGTGTCACTATCACGTTGACCCACACACGTTTACTACGTCACTATCACCCTGACACCTCACACTGCGTCACTGTTACCCTGACCCCCTCACAGTTACTGTATCAAAATCATCCCTGACCCCTCACACTTACTGCGTCACTATCGCCCTGATGCCCAAATACTTTCTGCATCCTTGTCACCCGGACCCTCTCACAGTTACAGTGTCACCGTCACCCTGACCCCCTCATTCTTACTGCTTCACTATCACCCTGAGTCTCTCACACTGACTGTGTCACTATTACCCTGACCCCCTCACACTTACTGCGTCACTATCACCCTGACCCGCACACACTTACTGTGTCATTATCAACCTGACACCCCACACTTACTGTGTCACTATCACCCTGACGCCTCACACTTACTGCGCCACTATTACCCTAACACCCCCATACTTACTGTGTCACTATCAGCCAGACCCCCTCACACTTACTGCGTCACTGCCAGTCCCTCTCTCTCGCACGTACAGTGTCACCGTCACCCTGACCCCCTCACTCTTACTGCATCACTATAGACTGACCACTCACACTTACGACGTCACTATCAGCCTGACCCCTTCACACTGAATGCATCACTGTCACCCTGACTCCCACACACTTACTGCGTCACTGCCAATTCCTCTCTCTTACACTGAATGCGTCACTGTCACCCTGACCCCCTCACACTTATTGTGTCACTATCACCCGGATCCACCCACACTTACTGCGCCACTATCACACTGACTGTGTCACTATCACCCTGGCCCCCCTCACACTTACTGAATCACTGCTACCCCTGACACCTCACACTTACTATGTCACTATCACCTGACACCTCACACATACTGTGTGACTATCACCCTGAGTCCCCTCACACTGACTGCGTCACAATCGCCCTGAGCTCCCTCACACTTACTGTGTCACTGTCACCCTGACACCTCACACTTACTGCGTCACTATTACACTGACCTCCACATACTTACTGTGTCAACACTATTCTGACCCCCACACGCATACTGTCTCACTATCACAATGAACCCTCACAATTACCACGTCACTACCTGACTGACACCTCACTTACTGCATCACTATCGTCCTGAACCCCTCACACTTACTGCATCACTACTATTCTGACAGCAACACGCTTACTGTCTCACTATCACCCTGACACCTCACACCTACTGCGTTACTATCATCCTGACTCACACATGTATACTGTGTCACTATCACTATGAGACCTCACACTTACTGCTTCAGTACCACCCTGATCCCCTCGCACTTACTGCATCACTACTATAATGACACCCTGTCTCACTATCACCCTGACGCCTCCGAATTGCCGTGTCACTATCTCTCTGACCCCCTCACACTTACTGCGTCACTATCACCCTGAGCCCCATCATACTTACTGCGTCACTATCACCCTGATACCCTCATACTTACTGTGTCAATAGTAATTTTACCCCCACACGCTTACTGTCTCACTATCACCCTGACCCCTCACACTTACCACGTCACTATCTCTCTGACCACCTCACACTTACTGTATTACTATCGCCCTGACCCCTTCACACTTACTGTGTCACAATCACCCTGACTCCATCACACTTCTTGCGTCACTATCACCCTGCCCCCCACACTTATTGTATCACTACCACGCTTCTGACACCCACACGCTTACTATCTTACTATCACCCTGATTCCCCTAACACTGTCATCCTGACCCCCTTACACTTACTATGTCATTATCACCCTGACCCTCTCACACTACGTCACTGTCACCCTGACCCTGTCACACCTACGGCGTCACTATCACCTGGACACACACACACGCCTACTGCATCACTATTATCCTGAACCCGTCACACTTACTGTTTCACAATCACCCTGACTCCATCACACTTCTTGCGTCACTATCACCCTGCCCCCCCACACTTATTGTATCACTATCACGCTGACACCCTCACACTCAATGCTTCACTATCACCCTGTCCCCATCACACCTACTGCGTCAACGACACCCTCACCCTGTCACACATGCTGCGTCACTATCACTGTGCGCCCCCTACACTGTCTGTGTCACTATCACCCTGACCCCTACACACTTACTGCGTCATTATCACCCTGACGACTCACACTTGACTGTTTCACTATCTCCCTGACACCTCTCACTTACTGCGTTACTATCAGCCTGACACCTCACACTTTCTGCGTCACTAACACCCTGCATCTCCTCACACTTACTGTGTCACTGTCACCCTGACACCTCACGCTTACTGCATCACAATCACGCTGACCCCACACACTCATAGTGGCACTATCACCCTGACACCTCACACTTACTGCATCGCTATCACCCTGATCCCCACACACTTACTGTGCCACTACTATTCTGACCCCCACACGCTTACTGTCTCACTATCACCCTGACCCCTTACAATTACCGCGTCACTATCTCTCTGAGCACCTCACACCTACTGCATCACAATCGCCCTGACCCCTCAAACTTACTGCGTCATTACTATTATGACCCCCACACGCCTACTGTCTCACTATCACCCTGATGCCTCACACTTACCGTGTCACTATATCTCTGACCACCTCACACTTACTGCATCACTATCGCCCTGACCCCCTCACACTTACTGCGTCACTACTATTCTGATACCCACATGCTTACGGTCTTACTATTACCCTGACACCTCACACTTACTACGTCACTATCACCGTGAGCCCGCTAACACTTACTGTGTCACTGTCACCCTGACCCCCTCACACTGCCTCACTGTCACCCTGACCCCATCACAGCTACTGCGCCACTATCAACCGGTCACCCACACGCTTACTGCATCACTATCACCCTGAACCCGTCACACTTACTGTGTCACTATCACCCTGACTCCATCACACTTCTTGCGTCACTATAACCCTGCCCCTTCACTTATTGTGTCACTACCACGCTGACACCCACACACTCACTGCGTCACTATCACCCTGTCCCCCTCAAACTCACTGCGTCACCGACACCCTGACCCCCTCACACTTGCTGTGTCACTATCACTGAGCGCCCCCTACACTGACTGTGTCACTATCACCCTGACCCCCACACACTTACTGCGACATTATTACCCTGACACCTCACACTTGACTTTGTCACTATCCTCCTGACACCTCACATTTACGGTGTCACTGTCACCCTGACCCCTCACACTTTCTGTGTCACTATCACCCTGAGCCCCCTCACACTTACTGAGTTACTTTCACCCTGACACCTCACACTTACTGCGTCACAATCACGCTGACCCCACACACTTACTGTGTCACTATCACCCTGACACCTTACAATTACCGCTTCACTATCTCTCTGACCACCTCACACTTAATGCGTCACTAACACCCTGACCCGCACACGTTTACTGTGTCGTTATCACCCTGACACTTCACACTTACTGCTTCACTACCACCCTGATCCCCTCACACTTACTGCATCACTATTATTCTGACCCCCGTCTCACTGTCACCCTGACCCCTCACAATTGCCGTTTCACTATCTCTCTGACCCCCTCACACATACTGCGTCACTACTATTCTGTCACCCACATGCTTGCTGTCTCACTATCACCCTGAGCCCCCTCACACTTACTGTCACTGACCCCCTGACCCCCTCACACTTACTGCATCATTGTCACCCTGACGCCATCAGAATTACTGCGTCACTATCACCTGGACCCCCACACGCTTACTGCTTCACTTTCACCCTGAACCCTTCACACTTACTATGTCACTATCACCCTGACCCACCTCATAATAACTGTGTCACTATCACACGGACACCCCCACACTTACTGCGTCACTATCACCCTGACCCCCACACGTTTACAGTGTCGCTATCACCCTGACACTTCACACTGACTGCATCACTACCACCCTGATCCCCTCACACTTACTGCATCACTATTATTCTGACCCCCTGTCTCACAATCACCCTGACCCCTCACAATTGCCGTTTCACTATCTCTCTGATCCCCTCACACATACTGCGTCACTACTATTCTGTCACCCACATGCTTGCTGTCTCACTATCACCCTGAGCCTCCTCACACTTGCTGTGTCACTGACCCCCTCACACTTACTGCATCACTGTCACCCTGATGCCGTCAGAATTACTGCGTCACTATCACCTGGACCCCCACACGCTTACTGCTTCACTTTCACCCTGAACCCGTCACACTTACTATGTCACTATCACCCTGACCCACCTCATAATAACTGCGTCACTATCACACGGACGCCCCCACACTTACTGCGTCACTCTCACCCTGCCCCCTCGCACTTACTGTGTCACTCTCACCCTGACTCCTTTACACTTATAGTGTCACTATCTCTCTGACCCCATCACACTTACTGCATCACTAACACCCTGACCCCCTCACACTTACGGCATCACTATCACTCTGATCCCCTCACAGTTACCGCATCACTATGTCTCTGACCACCTCACAATTGCTGCGTCACTATCGCCCTGATCCCCTCAACTTACTGCATCACTACTATTCTGACACCCACACGCTTACTGTCTCACTATCACCCTGACACCTCACACTTACTGCGTCATTATCACCCTGACCCACTCACACTGCGTCACTGTCACCCTAACCAATCACACTTACTGCGTCACTATCACTCTGACCCCCTCACACTTACTGCGTCACTACCACCCTGCACACCCCCACACTTACTGCGTCACTATCACCCTGACACCCTCACACTCACTATGTCACTATCACCCTGACCCCCTCACACTGGCTGTGTCAAATATCACACGGAACCCCACACACTTATTGTGACACTACCAGCCTGACACCTCACACTTCCTGTGTCACAATCACCCTGAGCCCCCTCACACTTACTGAGTTACTGTCACCCTGACACCTCACACTTACTGCGTCACAATCACGTTGACCCCACACGCTTACTGTCTCACTATCACCCTGACACCTTACAATTACCGCTTCACTATCTCTCTGACCACCTCACACCTCCTGTATCACTATCACCCTGACCTCTCAATCTTACTGCATCATTACTATTCTAACCCCCACACGCTTAATGTCTCACTATCACCTGACAACGCACACTTACTGTGTCACTGTCACCCTGACACCTCACACTTACTGCGTCACAATCACGCTGACCACACTCAATTACTGTGTCACTATCACCCTGACACCTCACACTTACTGATTCATTACTATTCTGACCCCCACATGCTTACTGTCTCACTATCACCTGACAACGCACACTTTCTGTGTCGATGTCACCCTGACACCTCACACTTAATGCGTCACTATCACCCTGATCCCCACACGATTACTGTGTCGCTATCACCCTGACACTTCACACTTACTGCTTCACTACCACCCTGATCCCCTCATACTTACTGCATCACTGTCACCCTGACGCCGTAAGAATTACTGCGTCACTATCACCTGGATCCCCACACGCTTACTGCTTCACTTTCACCCTGGCTCCTTCACACTTCTTGCATCACTATCTCTCTGACCCCATCACACTTACTGCATCACCTTCATCCTGACCCCTTCACACTTACTGCGTCACAATCACCCTGCCCCCCACACTTATTGCATCACCGACACTCTGACACGCTCACACTCACTGGGTCACTATGACCCTTTTCCCCTCACACTTACTGCGTCAGCGACACCCTGACCCCCTCACACGTACTGTGTCACTATCACCCTGACCCCCACACACTTACTGCTACATTATGACCCTGACACCTCACACTTATTGTGTCACTATCACCCTGACCCACCTCATAATAACTGCGTCACTATCACACGGACACCCCCACACTTACTGCGTCACTATCAGCCTGACCCCCACACGTTTACTGCGTCACTATCACTCTGACACCTCACACTGCGTCACTGTCAGCCTGACCTCCTCACAGTTACTGCATCAAAATCACCCCAGACACCTCACACTTACTGCATCACTATCGTCCTGACCACCGTCACACTTACTGCATCCTTTTCACCCTGACCCCTCACACGTACTGCTTCACTATCACCCTGACTCCCTCACACTTACTGCGTCACTATCACCCTGACCCTCACACACTTACTGAGTCACTATCACCCTGACACCTCACCCTTACTGCATCACTATCACCCTGACTCCTTCACACTTACTGCATCACTATCACTCTGACCCCCACACGCTTACTGTCTCACTATCACCCTGACCCCCTCACACTTATTGCATCTCTATCTCTCTGACAACCTCACACTTGCTGCGTCACTATCATCCTGAGCCCCCTCACACTCACTGTGTCACTGTCACCCTGACCCCCTCACACTTACTAAGTCATTATCACTTTGACCCCTCACACTGCGTCACTATCACACTGCCCCCCTCATACTTACTGCGTCACTATCACACGGACCACCACAAGCTGACTGCGTCACTCTCATCCTGCCACCCTCACACTTACTGCGTCACTATCACCCTGACTCCTTCACACCTCTTGCATCACTATCTCTCTGATCCCATCACACTTACTGCATCACGATCACCCTGACCCCTTCACACTTACTGCGTCACAATCACCCTGCCTCCCACACTTATTGCATCACCGACACTCACTGGGTCACTATGACCCTTTTCCCCTCACACTTACTGCGTCAGCGACACCCTGACCCCCTCACACGTACTGTGTCACTATCACCCTGACCCCCACACACTTACTGCGACATTATCACCCTGACACCTCACACTTACTGTGTCACTATCTCTCTGACACCTCACACTTACTGTGTCACTGTCACCCTGACCCCCACACACTTACTCCATCACTATCAGCCTGACACCTCACACTTACTGCGTCACTATCACCCTGAGCCCCCTCACACTTACTGTGTCACTATCACCCTGACAGCTCACACTTACACCATCACTACCTCCCTGATCCCCTCACACTTACTGCGTCACTACTATTTTGACGCCCACACGCTTACTGTGACACTATCACACTGACCACTCACAACTACCGCGTCACTATCTCTCTGACCACCTCACACTTACTGTGTCACTATCACCCTGACACCGCACACTTACTGCGTCACTAACTACCTGAGCCCCCTCACACTTACTGTGTCACTATCACCCTGAGACCTCAGACTTACTGCTTCACTACCACCCTGATCCCCTCACACTTACTGCATCACTACTATTCTGACCCCCTTTCTAACTATCACCCTGATCCCTCACAATTGCCATGTCACTATCTCTCTGACCACCTCACACTTACTGCGTCACTATCATCCTGAGCTCAATCACACTTACTGTGTCACTGTCACCCTGACACCTCACACTTACTGTGTCACTATCACCTTGACCCCCACACGCTTACTGTCTCACTATCACCCTGACTCCTCACAATTACTGCATCACTCTGTCTCTGACCACCTCACACTTGCTGCGTCACTATCGCCCTGACACCCTCACACTTACTGCGTCACTACTATTCTGACACCCACATGCTTACTGTCTCACTCTCACCCTGACAACTCACACTTACTGCGTCACTATAACCATGAGCCCACTCACACGTACTGTGTCATGATCACCCTGAGCCCCTCACACTGACTCACTGTTACACTGACACCCTCACACTTACTGCGTCACTATTCACCCGGACTCCCACACACTTAGTGCATCACTATCACCCTGAACCCGTCACACTTACTGTGTCACTATCTTCCTGCCCCCCTCATACTTACTGTGTCACTATCACATGGACCCCCGAACGCTGACTGCGTCGCTATCACCCAGCTTCCATCACACTTATTGCATCACTATCAGCCTGATACCTCCCAATTATTTCGACATTATCAGCCTGACACCTCACACTTACTTCGTCACTGTCACCCTGAACCACCTCACACTTACTGTGTCACTATCAATTTGATTCCCCTCACACTTCCTGTGTCACTATCACCCTGATACCTCACACTTATTGCATCACTATCACCCTGAGCCTCCTCACTCTTACTGTGTCACTGACACCCTGACCCTCCTCACACTGCGTCACTATCACCCGGACCCCCACACGCTTACTGCGTCACAATCACCTTGAACCCGTCACACCGACAATGTTACGATCACCCTGATTCCCTTATGCTTACTGCGTCACTGTCACACGGACCCCCGCACGTTGACTGCGTCACTCTCACTCTGCTCCCTCAAACTTACTGCGTCAATACCACCCTGACTCCTTCACACTTATTGCGTCACTATCTCATTGACCCCCATCACACTTACTGCATCACTATCTCTCTGACCCCGTCACATTTACTTCGTCACTATCACTCTGACCCCCTCACACTTACTCCGTCACTATCACCCGGACCCCCTCACACTTACTGCGTCACCGACACCCTGCCCCCCTCACACTTACTATCACCGTACGCCCCCTGACACTGACTTTGTCACTATCATCCAGAACCCAACAAACTTACTGCGACACTATCGCCCTGACACCTCACACTTACTGTGTCACTATCTCTCTGACACCTCACTCTTACTGCGACACTATCAGCCTGCCACCTCACTCTTACTGTGTCACTATCACCCTGAGCCCCCTCACACTTGCTGTGTCACTGTCAGCCTGAAACCTCACACTTACGGCGTCACTATCACCCTGATAGCCTCACATGTACTGCGTCACTACTATTCTGAACCCCACACGCTTACCGTCTCACTATCACCCTGACCCCTTACAATTACTGCGTCGCTATGTCTCTGACCACCTCACACTTACTGCATCACTATCACCCTGACCCCCTCACACTTACTGTGTCATTACTATTCTGACACCAACACACTTACTGTCTCACTAACACCCTGACACCTCACACTTATTGCGTCACTATCACCCAGAGATCCCTCACACTTTTGTGTCACTGACACCCTAACCCCCTCACACTTACTATGTCATTATCACCCTGACTCTCTCACACAGCGTCACTGTCACCCTGACCCTGTCACACCTACTGCGTCACTGTCACCTGGACCCGCACACGCTTACTGCATCATTATCACCCTGAACCCATCACATTTACAGTGTCACTATCACCCTGCCCCACCATACTTACTGCATCAATATCACATGGATCCCCACACGCTGACTGCGTCACTCTCACCCTGCCCCCTCGCACTTACTGCGTCACTATCACCCTGCCTCCTTCAATTTATTGCGTCACTATCTCTCTGACCCCATCACACTTACAGTGTCACTATCACCCTGACGCCCCTCTCACTGGCTACGTCACTATCATCCTGCCACCCTACATTTATTGTGTCACTTATTGTGATGGGGTCAGAGAGATACTGATGGAGTAAATGTGACGGTGTCAGGGTGATAGCGACGCAGTCAGCGTTCGGGGGTCCATGTGATAGTGACCCAGTAAGTATGAGGGGGGCAGAGTGATAGTGACACAGTAAGTGTGACGGGTTCAGGGTGATAGTGACGCATAAGTGTGACGGGATCAGGGTGATAATGACATAGTAAGTGTGACGGGGTCTGGGTGATAATGACATGGTAAGTGTGAGGGGGTCAGAGTGTCAGTGACACAGTAAGTGTGGGGGGCTCAGGGTGATAGTGACGCAGTCACTGTGAGGGTGCTCAGGCTGATAGTGAGCAGTAAGTGTGGGGGGTAAGGTTGATCGTGAAGTAGTAAATGTGAGGGGGTCAGGGTGATAGTGACACTTACTGTGACACTATCACCCTAACACTCCCACACTAACTGTGTCACTATCAGCCTGACCCCCTCACACTTACTGCGTCACTATCAGCCTGGCCGCTGACGCCTTCTGTGTCACTATCACCCTGAACCCCCTCACACTTACTGTGTCACTGTCACCCTGACACCTCAATCTTACTGCGTCACTATCACCCTGATCCCCTCACACTTACTGCGTCACTACTATTCTGCCCGTCACACGCTTACTGTCGCACTCTCACCCTGCTCCTCCCTCATGTATTGCGTCACTACCTCCTGACACCCTCACACTTACTGTGACATTACCACCCTAACACTCCCACACTAACAGTGTCACTATCAGCCTGACCCCCTCACACTTACTGCATCACAACCAGTCCCTCTCTCTCACACTTATTGTGTCACCGTCACCCTGACCCCCTCTCTCTTACTGCATCACTATAGACTGACCACCCACATTTACTGTGTCACTATCAGCCTGACCCCTTCACACTGAATGCGTCACTGTCACTCTGACCCCTGCACACTTACTGTGTCACTATCACCCTGACCCCCTCACATTTACTACTTCACGATCAACCGTACCCCCCCCACACTTACTGCTCACTATCAGCCTGAGCCCCCTCACACTGACTGCGTCACTATCATCCTGAGCCCCCCACACTTACTGTATCACTGACACTCTGACCCCCTCACACTTACCATGTCATTATCACCCAGACCCCGTCACACTTACTATGTCATTATCACCCTGATCCCGTCACACTTACTGCGTCACTATCACCCTGAACTCGTCACACTTACTGTGTCACTATCACTCTGCCCCCCTCATACTTACTGTGTCACTATTACATGGACCCCGGAACGCTGACTGCGTCGCTATCACCCTGACACCGTCACATTTACTCCATCACTATCTCTCTGACCCCATCACACTTACTGCATCGCTATCACTCTGACACCCTCACACCTACTGCGACACAACCACCCTGCAACCCCACACTTACTGCGTCACTATCACCCTGACCCCGGCACACTTACTGTGTCACTATCACCGTGCGCCCGCCACACTGATTGTGTCACTATCACCCTGACATACACACACTTACTGCGACACTATCAGCCTGAGCCCCCTCACACTTACTGTGTTACTATCTCCCTGGCACCTCACACTTACTGTGTCACTATCACCGTGCGCCCGCCACACTGATTGTGTCACTATCACCCTGACATACACACACTTACTGCGACACTATCAGCCTGAGCCCCCTCACACTTACTGTGTTACTATCTCCCTGACACCTCACACTTACGGCTTCACTATCACCCTGATAGCCTCACAGGTACTGTGTCACTACTATTCTGAACCCCACATGCTTACTGTCTCACAATATGATCAGCCATGATTATATTGAATGGCGGTGCAGGCTCGAAGGGCTGAATGGCCTACTCCTGCACCTATTGTCTATTGTCTATTGTCTATTGTCTACTCTCACCCTGACCCCTCACAATTACCGCGTCACGATGTCTCTGACCACTTCACACTTGCTGCGTCACTATCACCCTAACTCCCTCACACTTACTGCGTCACTTCTATTCTGACACGCACATGCTTACTGTCTCACTATCATCCTGACAACTCCAACTTACTGCGTCACTATCAGCTTGTGCCCCCTCACACTTATTGTGTCACTGACACATTGAACCCGTCACACATTCTGCATCACCAACACCCGGACCCTCATCCGCTTACTGCACACTATCACACTGAACCCGTCACACTTACTCCGTCACTAACACACGGATCCCCACACGCTTACTGCAAACTATCACCCTGAACCCATCACACATACTGTGTTACGATCAGCCTGCCCCCTCATACCTCCTGCATCACTATCGCACGGAAATCCTCACACTTACTGCGTCACTCTCATCCTGTGCCCCCTCACACTTACTGTGTCACTGTCACCCTGACACCTCACACTTACTGCGTCACTATCAGCCTGAACCCTCACAATTACAGCGTCACTATCACGCTGGGGCCTCACACTTAACGTGTCACTGTCACCCTGACCCCTCACACTTACTGTATCACTATCACACTGAGCCCCCTCACACTTACTGTGTCACAGTCACCCTGACACCTCACACTTAATGCATCACTATCACCCTGACCCCACACACTTACTGTTTCACTATCACCGTGACACCCTGACACTCAGTGCGTCACCATCATCCTGACCCCCTCACACTTACTGCGTCACCGACCACCGAACCCCGTCACACCTACTGTGTCACTATCACCATGAGCCCCCACACTTACTGCATCACTATCATCCTGAGCGCCCTCACACTTACTCTGTCACTGACACCCGACCCCCTCACACTTACTATGCCATTATCACCGTGCGCCCCTCATACTTTGTCACTGTCATCCTGACCCTGTCACACTGACTGCGTCATTATCACCATGAACCCGTCACACTTACTGTGTCATGTTCAACCTGCACCCCTCAATCGTACTTTGTCACCATCACACGGACCCCACAAGCTGACTGCGTCCCTTTCCCCCTGCCCCCTCGCACTTACTGTCACTATCACCGTGACTCCTTCACACTTATTGCGTCACTATCGCTCTGACCCCATCACACTTACTGCGTCACTATCACTCTGACCCTCTCACACTTACTGCGTCACTATCACCCTGCACTCCCCACACTCACTGCGTCACTATCACCCTGACCCCCTCACACTTACTGCGTCACCGACACCCTGAACCCCTCACACTTACTGCGTCACTTTCACCGTGCACCCCCAACACTGACTGTGTCACTATCATCCTGACCCCCACGCACTTACTGCGACACTAGCACCCTGTCACCTCACACTTAATGTGTCACTTTCTCCCTGACACCTCACACTTACTGCGACACTATCAGCCTGACATCTCACACTTACTGCGTCACTATCACCCTGAGCCCCCTCACAGTTACTATGTCACAGTCACCCTGACACCTCACACTTGGCGCATCACTTTCACCCTGACCCCACACACTTATTGTGTCACTATCACCCAGATCCCCACACACTTACTGCGTCACTACCATTCTGGCCCCCACACACTTACTGTCTCACTCTCACCCTAACCCCTCACAATTACCGCGTCACTATGTCTCTGACCACTTCACACTTGCTGCGTCACTATCGGCCTGATCCCCTCACACTTACTGCGTCACTTCTGTTCTGACACCCACACGCTTACTGTCTCACTATCATCCTGACAACTCACACCTACTGCGTCACTATCAGCTTGTGCCCCCTCACACCTATTGTGTCACTGACACCTTGAACCCCTCACACTGCGTCAATGTCATCCTGAACTCGTCACACTTACTGCGTCACTAACACCCGGACCCCCATACGCTTACTGCACACTATCAACCTGAACCCATCACACATAGTGTGTTATGATCACCCTGCCCCCTCATACTTAGTGCGTCACTATGACATGGAACTCCTCACACTTACTGCGTCACTCTCATTCTGAGCCCCCTCACACTTACTGTGTCACTGTCACCCTGACTCCTCACACTTACTGCGTCACTATCAGCTTGAACCCTCACTATTACTGCGTCACTATCACGCTGAGCCCCCTCACACTTAACTTGTCACTGTCACCCTGACCCCTCACACTTACTGCATCACTATCACCCTGAGTCCCCTCACACTTACTGTGTCACAGTCACCCTGACATCTTACACTTAATGCATCACTATCACCCTGACCCCACACACTTACTGTTTCACTATCACCATGACACCCTCACACTTACTGCGTCACCGACTACCTGACCCCGTCACACTTACTGTGTCACTATCACCGTGCGCCCCCACACTGACTGTGTCACTATCATCCTGACCCCCACACACTTATTGTGTCACTGTCACCCTGCCACCTCACACTTACCGCATCACTATCACCCTGACCCCCACACACTTACTGTGTCACTATCACCCTGATCCCCACGCACTTACTGCGTCACTACTATTCTGATCCCCACACGCTTACTGTCTCACTCTCACCCTGACCCCTCACAATTACCGTGTCACTATGTCTCTGACCACCTCACACTTGCTGCGTCACGATCGCCCTGACCCCCTCACAATGACTGCGTCACTATCTCTCTGACCCCATCACACTTACTACGTCACTATCACCCTGACACCCTCACACTTACTGTGTCACCGAAACCTTGACCCCCACACTTACTGTGTCACTATCACCATCCGGCCCCCACACTGACTGTGTCACTATCATCCTGTCCCCCACACACTTACCTCAACACTATCAGCCTGACACCTCACACTTACTGCGTCACTATCACCCTGAGCCCCCTCACACTTACTGTGTCACTGTCACCCTTACTCCTCACACTTACTGCGTCGCTATCAGCCTGACAACTCACACTTAGTGCGTCACTATCACCCTGAGCCCCCTCACACTTACTACGACACTATCACCCTGACACCTCACACTTACTGCGACACTATCACCCTAACTCCCCCCCACTGACTGTCTCACTGTCAGCCTGACCCCCTCACATGTACTGCCTCATTGCCAGACTCTTTCTCTCAGACTTTTTGTGTCACTGTCGCCCTACCCCCTCACTCTTACTGCATCACTATAGATTGACCACTCACAATTACTGCGTCACTACCACCCTGATCCCCTCACACTTACTGCATCACTATAGACTGACCACTCACACTTACTGCGTCTATATCAGGATGACCCCACACACTTACTGCATCATGATCAACCTTACCGCCTCACACGTACTGTGTCACTATCACCCTGACCCCCTCACATTGCGTCACTATCACCCTGACCCCCACACACACTGCATCACTATCACCCTGAACCCTTCACATGGACTGCGTCACTGTCACACTGACACCCTCACTCTTACTGTGTCACAATTAGCCTGACCCCCTGACAGTTACTGCGTCACTATCACCCTGACCCCCTCACACTTACTGCATCACTAACGCCCTGACTCCCTCACAGTTACTAAATCATTGTCACCCTGACCCCTTACACTTACTGCGTCACTGTCACCCTGACCCCCTCACTCGTACTGTGTCACAATCAGCCTGACCCCCTGAATTTTACTGCGTTACTATCACCCTGACCCCTCACATTTACCGTGGCACTCCTCTCTCTGACCCCCCTCACACTTAATGTGTCACTGTCACCGTGACACCTCACACTTACTGAGTCACTATCACCCTGATCCCCTCACACTTACTGCGTCACTACTAGTCTGACCCCCACATGCTTACTGTCTATCACACTGTCCCCTCACAATTACCGCGGCACTATCTCTCTGACCCCCACACACGTACTGTGTTACTATCACCCTGACTCGTCACATTTACCGTGTCACTAACACCCTGCTCCCCTCACACTTACTGCGTCACTATTGGTCTGACCCCCACACGCTTACTGTCTATCACACTGTCTCCTCACAATTACTGCGACACTTTCTCTCTGACCCCCCTCAGTCTGAGTGTGTCACTATCAACCTGAACCCCTCACACTGACTGCATCACTGTCACCCTGACACCCTCACTCTTACGTGTCACAATCAGCCTGACCCCCTGACAGTTACTGCGTCACTATGACCCTGACCCCCTCACACTTACTGCATCACTATCGCCCTGAGCCCCTCACACTTACTGCGTCACTATCACCCTGACCCCCTCACACTTAATGAGTCACTATCAGCCTTACCCCCTCACAATTACTGCGTCACTCTCACCCTAACCCCCTCACACTTATTGAGTCACTACTATTCTGACACCCACACGCTTACTGTCTCACTATCACCCTGTCCCCTCACAATTACAGACCCCCCTCACTCTGAGTATGTCACTATCCCTCTGACCCCCTCACATGACTGCATCACTGACACCCTGACCCCCTCACACTTACTCTGTCATTGTCACCCTGACCCCTCACACCTACTGCATCACTGTTACCCTGACCCCATCACATATACTGCGTCACTATCACCCAGGCCCCCACACGCGTCCTACATCACTATCACCCTGACACCGTCACACTTACTGTGTCACTAATACCCTGTCCCCCATACTTACTACGTCACTATCACCCGGACCCCCGCACGCTGACTGCGTCACTATCACCATGACCCCCTCACACTTACTGCATCACCGACACGCTGACTCCCTCACACTTAATGCGTCACAATCACCCTGGCCCGCTCACGTTTAATGCATCACTATCACCCTGCCCTCCTCACACTTGCTGCGTCACTATCACTCTGACCCCCTCACACTTACTGCGTCACTGTCACTCAGACGCCCCTCACACTTACTGCGTCACTGTCACCCTGAACCCCTCACACTTATTGCATGACTATCACCCTGACCCCCTCACACTAACTGCGACACTATGGCCCTGACCCCCCCACTTACTGCAACACTATCACCCTGACACCTCACACTTACTGTGACACTATCATCTTAACACCACCACACTGACTGTGTTACTATCAGCCAGACCCCTAACACTTAGTGCATCACTGCCAGCCTCTCTCTCTAGACCTACTGTGTCATTGTCCCCTTGACCCCCTCACTCTTACTGCATCACTAATAACTGAACATTCACACTTACTGCGTCACTCTCAGTCTGACCCCACACACTTAACGCATCACGACCAACATTACCGCCTCAGACTTCCTGTGTCACTATCACCCTGACCCCCTCACACTGACTGTGTCACTATCACCCTGACACCCTCACACTTTCTGCGTCACCGACACCCAGACCCCCTCTCACTTCCTGTTTCACTATCTCCGTGCGCCCCCCACACTTACTGTGACACTATCACGCTGACACCCACACGTTTACTGTGTCATTATCACTCTGACACCTCAAACTTACTGCGTCACTATCACCCTCACCCTCTTACACTCACTGTGTCACTATCACACTGGCCCCCACACGTTTACTGTGTCACTATCACTCTGACACCTCACATTACTGCGTCACTATCACCCTGACCCTCTTACACTTATTGTGTCACTATCACCCTGACCCGCTCACACTGACTGCATCACTCTCACCCTGAGCCCACTCACAATTACTGTGTCACTGTCACACTGACCCCTCACATTTACTGCGAATCTATCACGCTGAGCCCCTTCACACTTAATGTGTCACTGTCACCCTGACCCCTTCACACTTACTGCGTCACTATCACTCTGAGCCCCCTCACAATTACTGTGTCACTGTCACGCGGATACCTCACACTTAATGCATCACTATCACCCTGAACCCACACACTTACTGTTTCACTATCATCCTGACATCCTCACACTCACTGCGTCACTATCACACTGACTCTCTCACACTTACTGCATCCTTGCCACCCTGACCCCACACACTTACTGCTTAAATATCACCCTGACCACTCACACTTGCTGCTTCTGTATCACCCTGGCCCCCTCACACTTACTGTGTCACTATCACCTGACCCCCTCACATTGACTGCGTCACTATCACCCTGACAAGCCTCACACTTACTGTGTCACTATCACCCTGACCCCTCACACTTACTGCGTCACTGTCGCCCTGCCCCACTTACACTTAATGCATCTTTGTCGCCCTGAACCCCTCAACTTACTGTATCACTGTCACCCTGATCACCCTGACACTTACTGCGTCACTATCACCCTGTCCCCTCACAATTGACAACATCACTATCTCACTGACCCCCTCACACTAACCTCATCACTATCACCCTGACTTCCTCGCAGTTACTGCGTCACTGTCACCCTGACACCCTCACACTTACTGTGTCCCTATCATCCTGACCCTCACGTTGATTCCGTCACTATCACCCTGACTCCCTCACACTTATTGCATCACTATCACCCTGACATCTCACACTTACTGCGTCACTATTGCCCTAACCCCCTCACACTGACTGTCTCACTATCACCCTGACCACCCTCACACTTACTGTGTCACTATCATCCTGACCCCTCACAGTTACCACATCACTATCTCACTGACCCCCTCACACTAACCTCATCACTATCACCCTGACCTCCTCACACTTACTGTGTCACTATGACTGCACGCCCCCCACACTGACTGTGTCACTATCATCTTGACCCCCACACACTTACTTTGTCACTATCACCCTGATCCCCACGCACTTACTGCATCACTACTATTCTGACCCCCACACGCTTACTGTCTCACTCTCACCCTGACTCCCCACAATTACCGTGTCACTATGTCTCTGACCACCTCACACTTGCTGCGTCACTATCACTCTGACCCCCTCACACTTACTGCGTCATATCAGCCTGCACCCCCACACTTACTGCGTCATTATCACCCTGACACCTATACAGTCACCTCGTCACTATCACTCTGACACCCTCACACTTACTGCGTCACCGACACCCTGACCCCCTCACACTTACTGTGTCACTACCACTGTGCGCCCCCCACACTGACTGTGTGACTGTCATCCTGACCCCCACGCACTTACTGCAACACTATCAACCTGACACCCCACACTTATGTGTCAGTATCTCCCTGAGCCCCCTCGCACTTACTGTGTCACTGTCACCCTGACCCCTCACACTTACTGCGTCACTATCGCCCTAACCCCCTCACACTGACGGTCTCACTATCACCCTGACCACCCTCACGCTTACTGAGTCACCGACACCCTGACTTCCTCACACTTACTGTGTCACTACCACCGTGCGCCCCCCGCACTGACTGTGTCACTGTCATCCTGACCCCCACGCACTTACTGCAACACTATCAACCTGATACCCCAAACTTATGCGTCAGTATCTCCCTGAGCCCCGTCGCACTTACTGTGTCACTGTCACCCTGACCCCTCACACTTACTGCGTCACTGTCAGCCTGACGCCTCACACTTACTCCGTCACTATCACCCTGACCCCCACACACTTACTGCATCCTTGCCACCCTGACGCCACACACTTACTGCTTCAATATCATCCTGACCACTCACACTTACTGCTTCTGTATCACCCTGGCTCCCTCACACTTACTGTGTCACTATCAGCCTGACACCCCAAACTTACTGCGTCACTATCACCCTGAGCCGCCTCACACTTACTGTGTGACTGTCACACTGACCCCTCACACTTACTGCAACACTATCAGCCTGACGACTCACACGTACTGTGCCAATATCGCCCAGACCACCCTCACCTTACTGCGTCACTGTCATCCTGATTCCCTCACACTTACTGCATCACTATCACCCTGACCCCCTCACACTTACTGCGTCACTGTCACTCTGACGCCCCTCACACTTACTGCGTCACTGTCACCCTGAACCCCTCACACTCAATTGCATGACTATCACCCTGACCACCTCACACTAACTGCGACACTATGACCCTGACCCCCCCACTTACTGCGACACTATCACCCTGACACCTCACACTTACTGTGACACTATCACCTTAACACCACCACACTGACTGTGTTACTGTCAGCCAGACCCCTAACACTTACTGAATCACTGCCAACCTCTCTCTCTAGACTTACTGCGTTATTGTCACCTTGACCCCCTCACTCTTACTGCATCACTATAGACTGAACATTCACACTTACTGCGTCACTCTCAGTCTGATCCCACACACGTACTGCATCACGACCAACCTTACCGCCTCACACTTACTGCGTCACTATCAGACTGCCCAGTCACACTTTCTGCATCACTATCAGCCTGACCCCCTCACACTTTCGGTGTCACTATCACCCTGCACCCCCACACTTACTGCGTCATTATCACCCTGACACCCTCACACTCACTGCGTCACTATCGCCCTGACACTCTCACACTTACTGCATGACCGACACCCTGACCCCCTCTCACTTACTGTTTCACTATCACCGTGCGCCCTCCACACTTACTGTGTCGCTATCACGCAGACCCCCACACGTTTACTGTGTCATTATCAATCTGACACCTCACACTTACTGCGTTACTATCACCCTGACCCTCTTACACTTTCTGTGTCACTATCACCCTGACCCTCTTACACTCACTGTGTCACTATCACGCTGACCCCCACACGTTTACTGTGTCACTATCACTCTGACACCTCACAATTACTGCGTTACTATCACCCTGACCCTCTTACACTTACTGTGTCACTATCACCCTGACCCGCTCACACTGACTGCGTCACTCCCACACTGAGCCCACTCACACTTACTGTGTCACTGTCACCCTGACCCCACACACTTACTGCGAAACTATCACACTGAGCCCCTTCACACTTAATGTGTCACTGTCACCCTGACCCCTTCACACTTACTCCGTCACTATCACTCTGAGCCCACTCACAATTACTGTGTCACTATCACCCTGACACCCTCACACTCACTGCGTCACTATTACACTGACCCCCTCACAATTACTGCGTCACTGACACCCTGACACCCTCACACTTACTCAATCACCGTCACCCTGAAACACTCACACTAACCCCATCACCATCACCAGGACCTCCTTACACTTAATCCATCACAGTCACCCTGACCCCCTCACATTCACTGCATCACTGTCACCCTGACTCCCTCACACTTACTGTGTACCTATCATCCTGACCCCTCACGTTGATTGCGTCACTATCACCCTGACTACCCTCACACTTATTGTGTCACTATCACCCTGGCATCTCACACTTACAGCGTCACTATCGCCCTAACCCCCTCACACTGACTGTCTCACTATCACCCTGAACCCTCACAGTTACCACATCACTATTTCACTGACCCCCCTCACACTAACCTCATCATAATCACCATGACCTCCTCACACTCACTGTGTCACTATCACCCTGACCCCTCACAATTACCACGTCACTATCACTCTGAACCCCTCACACTAACCTCGCCACTATCACCCTGACCACCTCACACTTACTGCGTCACTGTCACCCTGATCCGCTCACACTCACCCAAACACCATCACATAGACCCACCCACAGTCGCTCCAGCACCATCACTCTGACGCCCTCACAATCACTCCATCACTGTCACCCTGAACTCCTCACACTCACTCCATCTTCCTCACACAGACCCCCTCACACTCACTCCATCAGCGTCACCCTGACACCCCTCACACTCACTCCATAACCATCAACCTGACACCCACACATTCACTCCACCATGATCACCCTGACCCTCTCACACTCGCTCCATTACCGTCACACTGAACCCCTCACACTCAATCCATCAGCCTCAATCTGACCTCCTCACACTCACTCCACCAATGCCACCATAACCCCCTCACATCGTCACCCTGACACACTCACACTCACGCCATCACCATCACACTGATCCCATCACACTCACCCTGTCACCGTCACACGGACCCCCTCACATTCACTGCATCACTGTCACCCTGACCCACTCATACTCACTCCATCACCTCCCATTCATCCTCTCACATTCCTTTCATCACCGTCACCCTGACCCCTTCACACACACTCCATCGCCATTACACTGACCCCCTCACACTCACTCCATCACACTCACCCTGACCCCCTCACACTCACTCCATCACCGTCACACTGTTCCCCTCACACTCACTCCATCACACTCACCCTGACCCCCTAATGCTCACTCCATCACCCTCACCCAGACTCCCTGTCACTCATGCCATCACCCTCACCCAGACTCCCTGTCACTCATGCCATCACCATCACACTGACCCCCTCACACTCACTACATCACTGTCACCCTGACCCTCTCAATCTCACTCCATCACCCTGACACACTCACAATCACTCCATCATCCTCACCCTGACCCCCGCACACTCATTCCATCACCATCACCATGACCCGCTCACACTCACTCCATCACAGTCACCCTACACACCTCACAATCACTACGTCACCTGCACTCTGACCCCCTCACACTCACTCCATCAACGCCACCCTGAACTCCTCACGCTCACTCACTACATTACCGTCACCCTGACCCCCTCACACTTGCTCCATCACCGTCACCCTGAAACACTCACACTCACCCCGTCACCGTCCCCAGGAGCTCCTTACACTCAATCCATCACCGTCACCCTGACCCCCTCACACTCACTCCATCACCGTCACCCTGACCCCCTCACACTCACTCCATCACACTCAGCCTGACCGCCTCTCACTCGCTTCATCAAAGATCCCCTATCCGCCTCACACTCACGCCATCACACTCATACTGATCCCATCACACTCACTCCATCACTATCACCCGGACAACCTCACACACACCATCATTATCACTCTGACCCCCTCACAATTACTCCATCAATGTCACACTGACCCCCTCACACTCACTCCATGACTGTCACCCTGACTCCCTCACACTCACTCCATCACTGTCACCCTGACCCCCTCACACTCACTCCATCACCGTCGCCCTGACTCCCTCACACTCACTCCATCACTCTCTCCCAGACCCCCTCACACTCACTCCATCACCGTCACAACGATCCCACCACACTCACACCATCACCGCCATCCTGACCACCTTACAATCACGCCATCACCGTCACCCTGACCCCTCACACACACTCCATCACTCTCACGCTGACCGCCTCTCACTCGCTTCATTAAAGATCCCCTATCCGCCTCACACTCACGCCATCACACTCACACTGATCCCATCACACTCACTCCATCACCATCACCCGGACAACCTCACACACACCATCATTATCACTCTGACCCCCTCACACTTACTCCATCAATGTCACACTGACCCCCTCACACTCACTCCATGACTGTCACACTGTCACCCTCACACTCGCTCTATCACAATCATCCTGACCCCCTCAGACTCACTCAATCACCGTCACCCTAACCCCCTCACATTCATTCCATCACTCTCACCCTGACACACTCACACTCGCGCCATCACTGTAACCCTGAACCACTCACATTCATTCCATCACAGTCACCCTAATCCCCTCACTCTCACTCCATCAGCGTCACCCTGCCCCTCTCACACTCACTCCAAAACCGTCATTATGACACCCTCACACTCAATCCATCACAGTCTCCCTTACACCCTCACACTCACTCCATCACCCTCATCTTGACACCCGCACTCTCACTCCATCAACGTCACCATGACCCACTCACACTCACTCCATCACAGTCACCCTGACCCACTCACACTCGCTCCATCACAGTCACCCTGACCCAATCTAAGTCACTCCATCACCGACACACTGATCTACTCACACTCACTCCATCATTGTCACACTGACCCCCTCACACTTGCTCCATCACTGTCATCCTGAAACACTCACACTCACCCCGTCACTGTCACCAGGACCCCCTTACACACAATCCATCACAGTCACCCTGACCCTCTCACTCTCACTCCATCACCGCCACCCTGACACACTCACAATCACTCCATCATCCTCACCCTGAACCCCGCTCATTCATTCCATCACCATCACCATGACCCGCTCACACTCACTCCATCACAGTCACCCTAACCCCCTCACACTCACTCCATCACCTGCACTCTGACCCCCTCACACTCACTCCATCAACGCCACCCTGAACTCCTCACGCTCATTCACTACATTACCGTCACCCTGACCCCTCACACTTGCTCCATCACCGTCACCCTGAAACACTCACACACACCCCGTCACCGTCACCAGGACCCCCTTACACTCAATCCTTCACCGTCACCCTGACCCCATCACATTAACTGCATCACTGTCACCCTGACTTCCTCACACTTACTGTGTCCCTATCATCCTGACACCTCACGTTGATTGCGTCACTATCACCCTGACCAACCTCACACTTATTGTGTCACTATCAGCCTGTCATCTCACACTTACTGCGTCACTATCGCCCTAACTCCCTCACACTGACTGTCTCACTATCACCCTGACCACCCTCACACATACTGTGTCACTATCACCCTGACCCCTCACAGTTACCACATCACTATCTCACTGACCCCCTCACACTAAACTCATCACTATCACCCTGACCTCCTCACACTTATTGTGTCACTATCACACTGACATCTCACACTTACTGCGTCAATATCGCCCTAACCCCCTCACACTGACTCCATCACCCACACCTTGACTCCTTCACACTCACTGCATCAGCGTCGCACTGAGCTCCTCACACTCACGCCATCACAATCATCCTGACACCCTTACACTCACTCCATCACTGTCACTCCGACCCCCTCACACTCACTCCATCACCGTCACCTGACCCCCTCACACTCATTCCATCACTGTCACCCTGACCCCCTCACAATCATTCCATCACAATCACCCTGACACCCTCACAATCATTCCATCAAGGTCACGCTGACCGTCTCACACTCAATCCATCACAGTCTCCCTTACACCCTCACACTCACTCCATCATTGTCACGTTGACCCACGTACACTCACTCCATCACCGTCACGCTGACCCTCTCTCTCTCACTCCATCACCGTCACCATGACCCACTCACACTCACTCCATCACCGTCACCATGACCCTCTCACTCTCACTCCATCACCATCACCCTGACCCCCTCACACTCACTCCATCAACGCCACCCTGAACTCCGCACGTTCACTCACTACATTACCGTCACCCTGACCCTCTCACACTTGCTCCATCACTGTCACACTGAAACACTCACACTCACCCCGTCACCGTCACCAGAACCCCCTTAAACACAATCCATCACCATCACCATGATCCGCTCACACTCACTCCATCACAGTCACCCTAACCCCCTCACACTCACTCCATCACCTGCACTCTGACCCCCTCATACTCACTCCATCAACGCCACCCTGAACCCCTCACGCTCACTCACTACATTACCGTCACCCTGACCCCACACACTCACCCCGTCACCGTCACCAGGACCCCCTTACATTCAATCCATCTCAGTCACCCTGACCCCCTCATACTCACTGCATCACTGTTACCCTGACTCCCTCACACTCACTCCATCACCGTCACCTTGACTCCCTCACACTCACTCCATCACTCTCTCCCAGACCCCCTCACACTCACTCCATCAACGTCACCATGACCCACTCACACTCACTCCATCACAGTCACCCTGACCCGCTCACACTCGCTCCATCACAGTCACCCTGACCCAATCAAAGTCACTCCATCACCGACACACTGATCTACTCACACTCACTCCATCACCGTCGCCCTGACTCCCTCACACTCACTCCATCACTCTCTCCCAGACCCCCTCACACTCACTCCATCACCGTCACAACGATCCCACCACACTCACACCATCACCGCCATCCTGACCACCTTACAATCACGCCATCACCGTCACCCTGACCCCTCACACACACTCCATCACTCTCACCCTGACCGCCTCTCACTCGCTTCATTAAAGATCCCCTATCCGCCTCACACTCACGCCATCACACTCACACTGATCCCATCACACTCACTCCATCACCATCACCCGGACAACCTCACAAACACTTCATCATTGTCACTCTGACCCCCTCACACTCACTCCATCATTGTCACTCTGACCCCCTCACACTCACTCCATCACTCTGACCTTGACTCACTCACACTCACTCCATCACCCTCACACAGACTCCCTCACACTCACTCCATCACCGTCACCCTGACGCCCTCACATTCACTCCATTACCCTCACACAGACCACCTCACACTCACTCCATCACCGTCACCCTGAGCCTCTCAGACTCGCTCCATCACCGTCACACAGACCCCCTTACACTCACTCCATCACAGTCACACTGCACTGAACCCCTCATACTCACTCCATCACCGTCACCCTGAGCCTCTCAGACTCGCTCCATCACCGTCACACAGACCCCCTTACACTCACTCCATCACAGTCACACTGCACTGAACCCCTCATACTCACTCCATCACTGTCACCCTAACCCCCTCACACTCACTCCATCACAATCATCCTGACACACTCACACTCGCGCCATCACTGTAACCCTGAACCATTCACATTCATTCCATCACAATCACCCTGATCCCCTCACATTCACTGCATCACTGTCACCCTGACACCCTCACACATACCGTGCCCCTGTCATCCAGACCCCTCACGTTGATTGTGTCACTTTCACCCTGACATCTCACACGTACTGCGTCACTATTGCCCTAACCTCCTCACACTGACTGTGTCACTATCACCCTGACCCCTCGCAGTTACCACATCACTATCACCGTGACCACACTCACACTTACTGTGTCACTATTGCCCTGACCCCTCACAGTTACCACATCACTATCTCACTGACCCCCTCCCACTAACCTCATCACTATCACCCTGACCTCCTCACACTTACTGTTTCACTATCACCCTGATATCTCACACTTCCTGTGTCACTATCGCCCTAACCCTCTCACACTGACTGCATCACTATCACCCTGACCCCTCACAATTACCCCGTCACGCTCTCTCTGACACCCTCACACTCACCTCATCACTATCACCCTGACCTCCTCACACTCACTGTGTCAATATCACCCTGACCCCTCACAATTACCACGTCACTATCGCTCTGACCCCCTCACACTAACCTCGCCACTATCACCCTGACCACCTCACACTTACTGCGTCACTGTCACCCTGATCCGCTCACACTCACCCAAGTACCATCACACAGATCCCACCACAGTCGCTCCATCACCTCACTCTGACGCCCTCACAATCACTCCATCACCATCACCCTGAACTCCTCACACTCACTCCATCTTCCTCACACAGACCCCTTCACACTCACTCCATCACCGTCACCCTGACATCCCTCACACTCATACCATAACCATCAACCTGACGCCCACACATTTACTCCACCATGATCACCCTGACCCCCTCACACTCGCTCCATTACCGTCACACTGAACCCCTCACACTCAATCCATCATCCCCAATCTGACCCCCTCACACTCACTCCACCAACGCCACCATAACCCCCTCACACTCGCTCCATCACTTCACATTCATCCTCGCACATTCCCTTCATCACCGTCACCCTGACCCCCTCACACACACTCCATCGCCATTACACTGACCCCCTCACACTCACTCCATCACACTCACCCTGACTCCCAGCCCCCAGCCTGACCATCACCGTTGTCGACACACCGCCCCCAGCCTTACCCTCACCGCTGTCCAACACCACCCCCAGATTGACCTTCACCTCCGTCCAATACGCCCCCAGGCTGTCCTTCACCTCTGTCAAACACCGATCCAGCCTGACCCACAATGCTCCCCGCACACCGCCCCCGGCCTGACCCTAACTGCAGTCCAACACTGCCCCAAGCCTGACACTTATTGCCGTCTACATACTGTCCCAGCCTGACCCTCACCACTGTCCAATACCACCCCAAGCCTGACCCTCACCGCCGTCTACACACCGCCCCAAGCCTGACCCTCACTGCCGTCCAACACTGCCCCAAGCCTGACATTTATTGCCGTCCAACACTGCCCCCAACCTGACCCTCACCGCCGTCCACACACCGCCCCAAGCCTGACATTCATTGCCGTCAACACCGTCCCCAGATTGACCCTCGCGCCGTACACACACACTGTCCCAAGCCTGATCCTCACCACCATCCACCCACCGCCCCCAGCCTAACCCTCACCACCGTCCACACACCGCTCCCAGCCTGACTATCACCGCCATTCAACGCCACCCCCAGTCTGAACATCATTAGCTCCAGCCTGAACATCACCATCCCCAGCCTGACCCCCTCCGCCATCCACACACTGCTCTAAGCCTGACACTCATTGCTGTCCGACACCGCCCCCAGCTTGACCCTTGCCGCCGTCCATACACCACCACAAACCTGACACTCATCGCCGTCTACACACTGCCCCTAGCCTGACCCTCAACTCCGTCCAACATCACCCCCAGACTGACCCTCACTCTGTCCAACACGCGCCAGGCTGTCCTTCACCTCCGTCAAACACCGCCCCAAGCCTGATCCTCACGGCCGTCCACACACCACCCCCAGCCTGACCCCCACCGCTATTTAAAATCGCATCCAGTCTGTCCCTCAGCGTCGTCCACACACCGTCCCAATCCTGTCCCCCTTCGCTTTGCACACACCTCCCCCAGCCAGATCCCCTCTGCCATCCACACAACACCCACACCCTCACCCTCTCTGCCATCCACACGCCGCCCCAAACCTGACACTCACTGAGCCAAAACACCGCCCCAAGCCTGACCCTCACTGCGGTCCTCTCACCGCCCCCAGCCTGACCTTCACTACTGTCCACTTAATGCCCATAGCCTGACCCTCACTGCCACCTACACACCGCCCCCAGCCTGACCCTCACTGCCATCCACCCACCGCCCCCATGCTGACCTTCACTGCCGTCCACATACCGACGCAAGCCTGACCTTCACTGCCGTCCACACACCGCCCCCAGCCTGACCCTCACTGCCACCTACACACCGCCTCCAGCCTGACCCTCGCCACCATCCACCCACACCCCCAGCCTGACCCTCACCACCGTCCACACACCACTCCCAGCCTGACCCTCACCAACGTCCAACACAGCCCCCTATGTGACCATCATCGATGTCCAACACTGCACCCTGCATGACCCTCATTGATGTCTAACACTGCCCCCAGGTTGACCATCACTGCTGTCGACACACCGCCCCCAGCCTGACCCTCACCGCTGTCGACACACCGCCCCCAGCCTGACCCTCACCGCTGTCGACACACCGCCTCCAGCCTGACCATCACCGCTGTCAACACACCACCCCCAGCATGACCTTCACCGCCGTTCAACATTGCCCCCAGCTGACCCTCACTACAGTTCACACACCGTCCCAAGCCTGACACTCAACGTTGTTCACACACCGCACCAAGACTGACCTTCATTGATGTCCGCACACCGCCTCCAGCCTAACCCTCACCAGCTTCCAACACTGACCCCAGCCTGACCCTCACCGTTGTTCACACAGTGCCCCAAGCCTGACCCTCTTTGCCATCTATGCACTGCCCCCAGCCTGACACTCACCTCTGTCAAAGCCCAACCCAGCCTAACCCTCACCACTGCCCATACACTGTCTTCAGCCTGACCCTCACCGCCCTCCACACACCACCCTCAGCCTGACCCTCACCACTGTCCAACACCGTCCCCAGACTGACCCTCACCTTCATCCATCACCACCCCCAGTCTGACCCTCACTGCTGTCTATACATGGCCCCCAGCCTGACCCTCACCTCCGTCCAACACCGCACCCAGCTTGAGTCACACTGCCACCCGCACACCACCCACAGCCTGACCCTCACCGCCATCTATACACCACCCCCAGCCTGACTCGCATCTCAGTCCACACAATGCCCCCAGCCTGACTCTCGCCGCCGTCTACACACCACCCCAAACCAGTCCCTCACCGCTGTCCACACACCATACCCAGCCTGACCATCATCACCGTCCAACACCGCGCGAAGCCTGACACTCATTGCCGTCTACACACTGTCTCTAGCCTGACCCTCACCACCGTCCATGCACCGCCCCCAGTCTGTCCCTCAGCACTGTCCACACACTGCCCCAAGAATGACCCTCACCGCTGTCCACACAACGCTCCCTGCCTGACCCACACCACTGTCCACACACCGCCCCGTCTGACCCATACCACCATTCAACACTGCACCCAGCCCAACACTCACTGCCGTCCACTCACCGCCCCCACGCTGACATCCACCACCTTCCAACTCTGCCCCGAGCTTGACCCTAAATGCCCCCAGCCTGACCCTCACCGCCATTCACACCCCATCCCCAGCCAGACTCTCACCTCCATCCACCCACCGTCCCCAGCCTGACCCACACCGACATCCATACACCGCTCCCAGCCTGACCACCACCACCGTCCACGGACCACCCCCAGCCTGACCCTCACCGCCGCCCACACCCCACCACCAGCCTGATAATCACCGCCATCCAAAGACGGACCCCAACCTGACCCTCACCTCAGTTTAACCCCGCCCCCAGCCTGATCCTCACTAACGTACACACACTGCCCGAAGCATGTCCCTCACCGTCGTCCACACACCGCACCAAACCTGAACTTCACTGCCGTCTACATACCGCCCCCAGCCTGACCCTCACCAGAGGACTGGAGGGAGGCAACTGTAATTCCTCTCTTCAAGAAAGGAATTAGGGAAATTCCCCGCAATTACAGACCAGTCAGACTTACGTCTGTCGTCTGTAAGGAGTTAGAAAGGATTCTGAGGCATCGGATTTATGACCATCTGGAAGAGCATGGCATGATTAAAGGCAGTCAGCACGGCTTTGTGAGGGGCAGGTCATGCCTCACTAATCTTATTGAGTTCTTTGAGGATGTTACTAGGCAGGTTGATGAGGGTCGAGCTGTGGATGTTGTGTATCCTGACTTCAGTAAGGCATTTGATAAGGTTCCCCGTGGTAGGCTCGTTCAGAAGGTCAGATGGAATGGGATAAAGGGGAATTTAGCTTTCTCGATACAGAATTAACTGGTCAACAGAAGACAGCGAGTGTTATGGGAAGGAAAGTATTCTGCCTGGAGGTCAGTGGTGAATGGTGTTTCACAGGGCTCTGTCCTTGTGCCTCTACTGTTTGTAATTTTTATTAATGACTTGGATGAGGAGATTGAAGGATGGGTCAGCAAGTTTGCAGATGACACAAAGGTTGGAGGGATCGTTGACAGTATAGAGGGCTGTTGTAGGCTGCAGCGGGACATGGACGGGATGCAGAGATGGGCTGAGAGGTGGCAGATGGAGTTCAACCTGGATAAATGCGAAGTGATGCATTTTGGAAGGCCAAATTTGAAAGCTGAGTACAGGATTAAAGACAGGATTCTTGGCAGTGTGGAGGAACAGAGGGACCTTGGGGTGCATGTATATAGATCCCTTAAAATTTCCACTCAAGTGGCAGTATTGTTAAGAAAGCATATGGTGTTTTGGCTTTCATTAACAGGGGGATTGAGTTTAAGAGCCATGAGATCTTGTTGCAGCTCTATAAAACTTTGCTTAGACCGCACTTGGAATATTGTGTCCAGTTCTGGTCGCCCTATTATAGGAAAGATGTGGATGTTTTGGAGAGGGTTCAGAGGAGGCTTACCAGGATGCTGCCTGGAATGGAGGGCTAATCTAATGAAGAGAGGTTGACTGAGCTCGGACTTCTTTCAGTGGAAAAAAGAAGGAAGAGAGAGGACCTAATTGAGCTGTACGAGATAATGAGAGGCATAGATAGAGTTTATAGCCAGAAACATTTTCCCAGGGCAGAAATTGTTAACACGAGGGGTCATAGTTTTAAGCTGTTTGGAGGAATGTATAGAGGGGATGTCAGAGGCGGGTTCCTTACGCAGAGAGTTGTGAGAGCATGGAATGCATTGCCAGCAGCAGTTGTGGAAGCGAGGTCATTGGGGATATTTAAGAGACTGCTGGAAATGCATATGGTCACAGACATTTGAGGGTTCATAAATTAGGTTTAACTTACATGAGGATCAATGGTCAGCACAACATCGTGGGCTGAAGGGCCTGTTCTGTGCTGTACTGTTCTATGTCCTATGTTCTATGTTCTGTGAAGTGTATCTGTACCTTTCGACCATCTGCACCCTGTACTGACAGATAGTGCTCCCTCAATACCTTAGAAACCATCCCCTCAGTATGTTTATCCCCAAAGCACCTCGACGGAACATTCATGCCTTCAACACCTCAGAAAGCAAACCTGTTGCCCCCTTGGACCATGTTCATCCCCAAACCTGTTCTCACTGTGATGACCCACAGCCACCCCTAAGATTGGAGCCCAGGGCCCAGAACATTATTTGAGTCTCTGGATTGATCATAGATTCCCTGAGATGTGGAAGCAGGCCATTCGGCCTATCAGGTTCACACTGCCCCTCGGCAGAGCATCCCATTCCCCCTCTATCCCCGGATCGCTTCATTTCCTCTGACTAACCCACCCAGCCTACACATCTTTGGACAGTGGGTGGGAACTGGAGAACCCGGAGGCTGACACGGGGAGAATGTGCCAACTCCACACAGACAGTCGCCCGAGGCTGGAATCGAACCCGGGTGGGGTGAGGCAACACTGAGCCCCCGTGACCATCCCACCATCTCCTCCCCGTTGATGACCGTTTGATGTCTGTACCCGGGGAGTATCGAACTTGTCTAGCGTTTATTTAAGAAAGATTAGGGACAAGGGCAATGCCTCCACAAGCTCAAGATGCTTGGTCCCCCTCGATGGTTCAGGTCTCCAGCGGCGTCCGTACAGATTGATTTTAGTGTTGAATTCTCAAGCTTGCTCTATTAAAGGGATTGAATCCATCTGCTACAAAGGGGGGTCAGTTACCACAGCTAACAGGTTCGTGATGCCAACACTGTTGGCTCAATCTCTATCATGTCTGAAATTACAATGAAGGTCCCAGCTTCTCAACCTCACCCCTCACCTGAGGTGTGTGACCCACCAGGCTTCTCTCTCTGACAAGACAGCAGCTCTGGGGTCCTCCTGGTCTGTACTAACTTCCCAACTTTAAAAGGGCACTCCAGGAAGAGAGATCTTTACATGGTTCAGGTCAAAATCCTGGAGCTCCCACCCTAACATCACTGTGGGACATCCAAGGACTGCAGCAGGAGAGTACAGCTCACCCTCACCTTCCAGACAACTATGAGAGGGTGTGGGAATCACATACAAGCCACATGTGAAAATAAGTTTTATAACAGGGTCACGGTGGATGGTCACTAACTCTGTTTCTGCACCAGCGGAATGAAGGAGCTAAGGGTGGGTTGAAAATGACAATGATAGCCTTTCGTAGGTTGGTGTTTATTAGAGTTTGTATCGACAGTATGAATGTTTGAGCACTTATTCAAGGGCATGCAGGGAGCTGCCAGAGGAAGTGATGGGGGCTGGTACAATTGTGACATTTAAAAGGCATCAGGATGAGAATGTGAATAGGAAGGGTTTAGAGGGATATCAGCCAAGTGCTAGCTAATGGAATGAAATGAGATGAGAATATCTGGTTGGTATGGACGAGTTGGACAGGAGGGTCCATTTCCAAGCTGTGCACCTCTGTGACTCTGTGCCTCTGAATAGTTTATTACAGAGAGTTTCAGACAGGGTTTGGTTTGTGTGTCTCTCTCAGGCTTCCTCAGAATCTGCAGACCCAATGTCTCCAAATTTCCACAAGTCTCTAAGAAATAGTAAAAAGGGGGTCAGTACTGAGGGTGTGCTGCACTGTCAGAGGGTCAGTACTGAGGGAGAGCTGCACTGTCAGAGGGTCAGTACTGAGGGAGTGCTGCACTGTCAGAGGGTCAGTACTGAGGGAGTGCTGCAATGTCAGAGGGTCAGTACTGAGGGAGTGCTGAACTGTCAGAGGGTCAGTACTGAGGGAGTGCAGCACTGTCAGAGGGTCAGTGTGGAGGGAGTGCAGCATTGTCAGAGGGTCAGTGTGGAGGGAGTGCAGGATTGTCTGAGGGTAAGTGGGCAGGGCGTGCAGCATTGTCAGAGGATCAGTATGGAGGGAGGGCAGCATTGTCAGATGGTCAGTGTGGAGGGAGTGCAACAATGTCAGAGGGTCAGTGTGGAGGAAGTGCAGCATTGTCAGAGGGTCAGTGTGGAGGGAGTGCAGCATTGTCAGAGGGTCAGTGTGGAGGGAGTGCAGTATTGTCAGAGGGTCAGTGTGGAGGGAGTGCAGCACTGTCAGAGGGTCAGTGTGGAGGGTTATCAGCATTGACAGAGGGTCAGTGTGGAGGGCGTGCAGCATTGTCAGATGGTCAGTATGGCGGGAGTGCAGCATTGTCAGAGGGTCAGTATGGAGGGAGTGCAGCATTGTCAGACGGTCAGTGTGGATGGAGTGCAGCATTGTCAGAGGGTCAGTGTGGAGGGCGTGCAGCATAGTCAGAGGGTCAGTATGGAGGGAGTGCAGCATTGTCAGAGGGTCAGTACTGAGGGAGTGCTGCACTGTCAGAGGGTCAGTACTGAGGGAGTGCTGCACTGTCAGAGGGTCAGTACTGAGGGAGTGCTGCACTGTCAGAGGGTCAGTACTGAGGGAGTGCTGCAATGTCAGATGGTCAGTACTGAGGGAGTGCAGCACTGTCAGAGGGTTAGTACTGAGGGAGTGCTGCACTTCAGATGGTCAGTTTTGAGGGAGTGCTGCACTGTCAGAGGGTCAGTACTGAGGGAGTGCAGCACTGTCAGAGGGTCAGTACTGAGGGAGTGCAGCACTGTCAGAGGGTCAGTACTGAGGGAGTGCTGCACTGTCAGAGGGTCAGTACTGAGGGAGTGCAGCACTGTCAGAGGTCAGTACTGAGGGAGTACTGCACTGTCAGAGGGTCAGTACTGAGGGAGTGCAGCACTGTCAGAGGGTCAGTACTGAGGGAGTGCTGCACTGTCAGAGTGTCAGTACTGAGGTAGTGCTGCACTGTCAGAGGGTCAGTACTGAGTGAGTGCAGCACTGTCAGAGGCTCAGTGCTGAGGGAGTGCTGCACTGTCAGATGGTTAGTACTGAGGGATTCCTGCAATATCGGAGGGTCATCACTGAGGGAGTGCAGCACTGTCAGAGGGTCAGTACTGAGGGAGTGCTGCACTGTCGGAGGGTCAGTACTGAGGGAGTGCTGCACTGTCAGAGCGTCTGTACTGAGGGAGTGCTGCACCGTCAGAGGATCAGGACTGAGGGAGTGCTGCACTGTCAGAGGGTCAGTACTGACGAGTGCTGCACTGTGAGGGGGTCACTACTGAGGGAGTGCTGCACTGTCAGAGGGTTACTATGGAGGGAGCGCTGCACTGTCAGAGTGTCAGTACTGAGGGAGTACTGCACTGTCGGTGGGTCAGTACTGAAGGAGTGCTGCACTGTCAAAGGATCAGTACTGAGGGAGTGCTGCACTGTCAGAGGGTCAGTACTGAGGGAGTGATGCACTGTAAGAATATCAGAACTAAAGGAGCAATGCACTGTCAAAGAGGTGCACTGTCAGAGGGTCAGTACTGAGGGAGTGCTGCACTGTCAGAGGGTCAGTACTGAGGGAGTGCTGCACTGTCGGAGGGTCAGTACTGAGGGAGTGCTGCACTGTCGGAGGGTCAGTACTGAGGGAGTGCTGCATTGTCAGATGGTCAGTACTGAGGGAGTGCTGCAGTGTCGAATGGGTCAGTACTGAGGGAGTGCCGCACTGTCAGCGGGTCATTACTGAGGGAGTGCTGAACTGTCAGAGTGTCAGTACTGAGGGAGTTCAGCACTGTCAGAGGGTCAGTACTGAGGGAGTGCAGCACTGTCAGAGGGTCAGTACTGAGGGAGTGCTGCACTGTCAGAGGGTCAGTACTGAGGGAGTGCAGCACTGTCAGAGGTCAGTACTGAGGGAGTACTGCACTGTCAGAGGGTCAGTACTGAGGGAGTGCTGCACTGTCAGAGGGTCAGTACTGAGGGAGTGCAGCACTGTCAGAGGGTCAGTACTGAGGGAGTGCTACACTGTCAGAGGGTCAGTACTGAGTGAGTGCAGCACTGTCAGAGGCTCAGTGCTGAGGGAGTGCTGCACTGTCAGAGGGTCAGTATTGAGGGAGTGCAGCACTGTCAGATGGTTAGTACTGAGGGAGTCCTGCAATATCGGAGGGTCATCACTGAGGGAGTGCAGCACTGTCGGAGGGTCAGTACTGAGGGAGTGCTGCACTGTCGGAGGGTCAGTACTGAGGGAGTGCTGCACTGTCAGAGCGTCTGTACTGAGGGAGTGCTGCACCGTCAGAGGATCAGGACTGAGGGAGTGCTGCACTGTCAGAGGGTTACTATGGAGGGAGCGCTGCACTGTCAGAGTGTCAGTACTGAGGGAGTACTGCACTGTCGGAGGGTCAGGACTGAAGGAGTGCTGCACTGTCAGTGGATCAGTACTGAGGGAGTGCTGCACTGTCAGAGGGTCAGTACTGAGGGAGCAGTAAATTCTCAGAGGTTTAGTACTGAGGGAGTGATGCACTGTAAGAATATCAGAATTAAAGGAGCAATGCACTGTCAAAGAGGTGCACTGTCAGAGGGTCAGTACTGAGGGAGTGCTGCACAGTCAGCGGGTCAGTACTGAGGGAGTGCTGCACTGTCGGAGGGTCAGTACTGAGGGAGTGCTGCACTGTCGGAGGGTCAGTACTGAGGGAGTGCTGCATTGTCAGATGGTCAGTACTGAGGGAGTGCTGCAGTGTCGGAGGGTCAGTACTGAGGGAGTGCCGCACTCTCAGAGGGTCATTACTGAGGGAGTGCTGAACTGTCAGAGTGTCAGTACTGAGGGAGTGCAGCACTGTCAGAGTGTCAGTACTGAGGGAGTGCTGAACTGTCAGAGGGTCAGTACTGAGGGAGTGCTGCACTGTCGGAGGGTCAGTACTGAGGGAGTGCTGCACTGTCAGAGCGTCTGTACTGAGGGAGTGCTGCACCGTCAGAGGATCAGGACTGAGGGAGTGCTGCACTGTCAGAGGGTCAGTACTGACGAGTGCTGCACTGTGAGGGGGTCACTACTGAGGGAGTGCTGCACTGTCAGAGGGTTACTATGGAGGGAGCGCTGCACTGTCAGAGTGTCAGTACTGAGGGAGTACTGCACTGTCGGTGGGTCAGTACTGAAGGAGTGCTGCACTGTCAGAGGATCAGTACTGAGGGAGTGCTGCACTGTCAGAGGGTCAGTACTGAGGGAGTGATGCACTGTAAGAATATCAGAACTAAAGGAGCAATGCACTGTCAAAGAGGTGCACTGTCAGAGGGTCAGTACTGAGGGAGTGCTGCACTGTCAGAGGGTCAGTACTGAGGGAGTGCTGCACTGTCGGAGGGTCAGTACTGAGGGAGTGCTGCACTGTCGGAGGGTCAGTACTGAGGGAGTGCTGCATTGTCAGATGGTCAGTACTGAGGGAGTGCTGCAGTGTCGGAGGGTCAGTACTGAGGAAGTGCCGCACTGTCAGAGGGTCATTACTGAGGGAGTGCTGAACTGTCAGAGTGTCAGTACTGAGGGAGTGCAGCACTGTCAGAGGGTCAGTACTGAGGGAGTGCAGCACTGTCAGAGGGTCAGTACTGAGGGAGTGCTGCACTCTCAGAGGGTCAGTACTGAGGGAGTGCTGCACTGTCAGAGGGTCAGTACTGAGGGAGTGCAGCACTGTCAGAGGGTCAGTACTGAGGGAGTGCTGCACTGTCAGAGGGTCAGTACTGAGTGAGTGCAGCACTGTCAGAGGCTCAGTGCTGAGGGAGTGCTGCACTGTCAGAGGGTCAGTACTGAGGGAGTGCAGCACTGTCAGATGGTTAGTACTGAGGGAGTCCTGCAATATCGGAGGGTCATCACTGAGGGAGTGCAGCACTGTCAGAGGGTCAGTACTGAGGGAGTGCTGCACTGTCGGAGGGTCAGTACTGAGGGAGTGCTGCACTGTCAGAGCGTCTCTACTGAGGGAGTGCTGCACCGTCAGAGGATCAGGACTGAGGGAGTGCTGCACTGTCAGAGGGTTACTATGGAGGGAGCGCTGCACTGTCAGAGTGTCAGTACTGAGGGAGTACTGCACTGTCGGAGGGTCAGGACTGAAGGAGTGCTGCACTGTCAGAGGATCAGTACTGAGGGAGTGCTGCACTGTCAGAGGGTCAGTACTGAGGGAGCGGTAAATTCTCAGAGGTTTAGTACTGAGGGAGTGATGCACTGTAAGAATATCAGAATTAAAGGAGCAATGCACTGTCAAAGAGGTGCACTGTCAGAGGGTCAGTACTGAGGGAGTGCTGCACAGTCAGAGGGTCAGTACTGAGGGAGTGCTGCACTGTCGGAGGGTCAGTACTGAGGGAGTGCTGCACTGTCGGAGGTTCAGTACTGAGGGAGTGCTGCAGTGTCGGAGGGTCAGTACTGAGGGAGTGCCGCACTGTCAGAGGGTCATTACTGAGGGAGTGCTGAACTGTCAGAGTGTCAGTACTGAGGGAGTGCAGCACTGTCAGAGTGTCAGTACTGAGGGAGTGCTGAACTGTCAGAGGGTCAGTACTGAGGGAGTGCAGCACTGTCAGAGGGTCAGTGTGGAGGGAGTGCAGCATTGTCAGAGGGTCAGTGTGGAGGGAGTGCAGCATTGTCAGAGGGTAAGTGGGCAGGGCGTGCAGCATTGTCAGAGGATCAGTATGGAGGGAGGGCAGCATTGTCAGATGGTCAGTGTGGAGGGAGTGCAACATTGACAGAGGGTCAGTGTGGAGGAAATGCAGCATTGTCAGAGGGTCAGTGTGGAGGGAGTGCAGCATTGTCAGAGGATCAGTGTGGAGGGAGGGCAGCATTGTCAGGGGATCAGTATGGACGTAGTGCAGCATTGTCAGATTGTCAGTGTGGAGGGAGTGCAGAATTGTCGGAGTATCATTACGGAGGGAGTGCAGCACTGTCAGAGGATCAGTGTGGAGGGAGTGCAGCATTGTCAGAGGGTCAGTGTGGAGGGAGTGCAGCACTGGCAGAGGGTCAGTGTGGAGGGTTATCAGCATTGACAGAGGGTCAGTGTGGAGGGCGTGCAGCATTGTCAGATGGTCAGTCTGGAGGGAGTGCAGCATTGTCAGAGGGTCAGTATGGAGGGAGTGCAGCATTGTCAGAGGCTCAGAGTGGAGGGCGTGCAGCATTGTCAGAGGGTCAGTATGGAGGGAGTGCAGCATTGTCCGAGTGTCAATATGGAGGGAGTGCAGCATTGTCAGAGGGTCAGTGTGGAGGGCGTGCAGCATTGTCAGAGGGTCAGTGTGGAGGGAGTGCAGCATTGTCAGAGGGTCAGTGAGGAGGGAGTGCACCATTGTCAGAGGATCAGTGTGGAGAGAGTGCAGCATTGTCAGAGGACCAGTGTGGAGGGAGTGCAGCATTGTCAGAAGGTCAGTGTGGAGGAAGTGTAGCATTGTCAGAGGTTCAGTGCTGGAGGGAGTGCAGCATTGTCAGAGGGTCAGTGTGGCGGGAGTGCAGCACTGTCAGAGGTTCAGTGTGGAGGGGGTACAGCATTGTCAGAGGATCAGTGTGGAGAAAGTACAGCATTTTCAGAGGATCAATGTGGAGGGAGTGTAGCATTGTCAAAGGGTCAGTGTGGAGGGAGTGCAGCATTGTCAGAGGGTCAGTTTTGAGGGAATGCAGCATTGTCAGAGGGTCAGGATGGTGGGTGTGCAGCATTGTCAGAGGATCAGTATGGACGGAGTGCAGCATTGTCAGAGGGTCAGTGTGGAGGGAGTGCAGCATTGTCAGATGATCAGTGTGCAGGGGGTACAGCATTGTCAGAGGATCAGTGTGGAGAAAGTACAGCATTTTCAGAGGATCAATGTGGAGTGAGTGTAGCATTGTCAAAGGGTCAGTGTGGAGGGAGTGCAGCATTTTCAGAGGGTCTGTGTGGAGGGAGTGCAGCATTGTCAGAGGGTCAGTGTGGAGGGAGTGCAGCATTGTCAGAGAAACAGTATGGAGGATGTTCAGCATTGTCAGAGGGTCAGTGTGGAGGGAATGCAGCATTGTCAGAGGCTCAGTGTGGAGGGATTGCTGCATTGTCAGAGGGTCAGTGTGGAGGGAGTGCAGCATTGTCAGAGGGTCAGTATGGAGGGAGTGCAGCATTGTCAGAGGGTCAGTGTGGAGCGAGTGCAGCATTCTCAGAGGGTCAGTGTGGAGGGAGTGCAGCTCTGTTAGTGGGTCAGTGCTGAGGGAGTACACCATTGTCAGACGGTCAGTGTGGAGCGATTGCAGCACTGTCAGAGGAACAGAGTGGCGGGAGTGCAGCACTGTCAGAGGGTCAGTGTGGAGGGAGTGCAGCACTGTCAGAGGGTCGTTGTGGAGGGAGTGCTGCATTGTCAGAGGGTCAGTGTGGAGGGAGGGCAGCATTATCAGAGGATCAGTATGGACTGAGTGCACACATTGTCAGAGGGTCAGTGTGGAGGGAGTACTGCATTGTCAGAGGATCAGTGTGGAGGGAGTGCGGCATTTTCAGAGGGTCAGTGTGGAGGGAGTGCAGAATTGTCAGTGGGTCAGTATGGAGGGAGTGCAGCATTGTCAGAGGGTCAGTGTGGAGGGAGTGCATCATTGTCACGGGATCATTGTGGATGGAGTGCAGCATTGTCAGTGGGTCTGTATGGAGGGAGTGCAGCATTGTCAGAGGTTCAGTCTGGAGGGACTGCAGCATTGTCAGAGGGTCAGTGTGGAGGGAGTGCAGCATTGTCAGGGGATCAGTGTGAAGGGAGTGCAGCATTGTCAGTGGGTCAGTATGGAGGGAGTGCATCATTGTCAGAGGGTCAGTGTGGAGGGAGTGCAGCATTGTCAGAGGGTCAGTGTGGAGGGAGTGCAGCATTGTCAGAGGGTCAGTGTGGAGGGAGTGCAGCATTGTCAGTGGGTCGGTGTGGAGGGAGTGCAGCATTGTCAGAGGGTCAGTGTGGAGGGAGTGCAGCATTGTCAGAGGGTCAGTATGGAGGGTGTGCAGCATTGTCAGAGGGTCACTGTTGGGGGAGTGCTGCATTGTCAGAGGATCAGTGTGGAGGGTGTGCAGCATTGTCAGTGGATCAGTTTGGAGGGAGTGCAGCATTGGCAGAGGGTCAGTGTGGAGGGATTGCAGCACTGTCTGAGAGTCAGGACGGGGGATTGCTGTGCAGTGAGAGGGTCAGGAATGATGAAGTGCGCACTCACTGAGGGTCAGTACTAATGGATCGCCATGCTGTCAGAGTATTGCACTGTGAGAGGGTTACTACTGAGGGAGCATTGCACTGTGAAAGGGTTAGAACTGAGGGAGCAACGCACTCTGAGGGGGTTAGTACTGATGGATCACCGCGCTGTGAGGGCGTCAGTACTGAGGGAGCTCCATACTATATGTTAGTCAGTACTGTGTGATTGCTGCATTGCCAGAGTGTCAGTACTGAGAGAGTGATGGACTGTCAAAGGGTCATTACTGAGGGAGCGCAACACGGTCAGCGTGTCGGTTCTGAGGGAGTGTTGTTTCAGAGGGTCAGTACTGAGGGAGTGCTGCACTGCTAAAGGGTCAGTACTGAGGCATTGCTCGACTATCAGAATGAGGCAGTGCCGCACTGTCAGATTGCCAGTACTGAGGGAGTTCTGCTCTGTCGGAGGGTCAGTACTGAGAAAATGCCACATTATCAGAGGTTCATTACCGAGGGAGTGCTGCACTATAAGACCATCTGTATTGAGGGAGTGCCACATTGTCGGAGGGTCAGTACTGAGGGAATGCCACACTGTATGAGTATCAGTACTGAGGGAATGCTGCACTGTAGAAATATCAGTACAAAGAGAGTGCTGCAGAGTCCAAGCGTCAGTACTGCGGGAAAGCTGTTGTGTCAGAGCGTCACTTCTGAGGGAGTGGTGCAGTGTCAAAGGATCAGTGCTGAGGGAGAACGGCACTGTCAGAGAGTCAGTTCTGAAATGACGCTGCAAGTGAGAGTGTCAGTACTGAGGGAGTGCTATACTGTCAGAGGGCCAGGACTGAGGGATTGCATCACCGTCAAGGGCGCAGGGCCAAGGGGCTGTTGCAGTGTCAGAGGGTCAGTTCTGAGGGAGTACTGAACAATCAGAGGATGCGCCACACTGTCTGAAAGTCAGTATGAAGGTGCGCCACACTGTGGGAGGGTCAGTATACGTGCAATGCCTCACTGTCAGAGGGTCAGTACTGAGGGAGTGCTGCACTGTCAAAGTGGCAGTACTGAGGGAATGCTGCACTGTCAGACGGTCAGTACGAAGGGAGTGCTGCACTGTCAGAGGGTCAGTACTGAGGGAGTGCTGCACTGTCAGAGGGTCAGTACTGAGGGAGTGCTGCACTAACAGAGGGTCAGTACTGTGGGAGTGCTGCACTGACAGAGGTCAGTACTGTGGGAGAGCTGCACTGTCGGATGGTCAGTACTGAGGGAGTGCTGCACTGTCAGAGTGTCTGGACTGTGGGAGAGCTGCATTGTTGGAGGGTCAATACTGAGGGAGTGCTGCACTGTCAGAGCGTCAGTGCTGAGGGAGTGCTGCACTGTCAGAGGGTCAGTACTGAGGGAGCACTGCACTGCCAGAGGGTCATTACTGAGGGAGCGCAGCACTGTCAGACGGTTAGTACTGAGGGAGTGCTGCAC
This sequence comes from Chiloscyllium plagiosum, assembly GCF_037043375.1. Lineage (NCBI taxonomy): Eukaryota > Metazoa > Chordata > Chondrichthyes > Orectolobiformes > Hemiscylliidae > Chiloscyllium > Chiloscyllium plagiosum. The sequence continues at coordinate 109,078,514 of NW_028270156.1, forward strand.
TGTCAGAGGGTTAGCACTGAGGGAGTGCTGGACTGTCAGAGGGTCAGTACTGAGGGAGTGCTGGACTGTCAGAGGGCCAGTACTGAGGGAGTATCGCACTGTCAGAGGGTCAGTACTGATGGAGTGCCACACTCTCAGAGAGTCATTACTGAGGGAGTGTTGCACTGTGAGCGCATCAGTCTGGGGGATACCTGCATTGTAAGAGAGTCAGTACTGAGTGAGTGCCACACTATCAGATGGGCTGAATGGCCTAATGTCTGCTCCCATGTCTTGTGGTCTGAGAAGAACATGTGAAATTGTTCAGTCCATTTCTGCCTCTGCTTCCTACAGACCCTGCTCAGCAGTGATTCCCACGTCCAGGTTCCAGAGACTGTGTTCTAACAGACCGTCTTCATTTGGTTACGACCCTCTTTTCCCAGGGATCAAGTTTTCGTTTCACGTGACTGACCTGCCAGCTCAAAGGGATATTTTCATGCTGCAGGGCTGAGGTTTATTCCTCAGCTTCCGTGTGCTCATCCCAAATGAATCCCACTGCCCCACACTCAGCACAGTCATGTGTTCCTTATTTCTGAGCTTCCCAATGCTAATCCACATCCAGAATGACATCCCACACTCCTCCAAATCGTATTGCAGGCTATTTGTCTGGGAACGAGGAGTGTTAAGAGAGGAAATAAAAATCTGACAGTACTTTACAGTGACATCAAGGGTGAATTGATAATGAGAGAAAGAGTAGGTTGTGGAACACAGTGAAAATGTGTGCATGGACCCAGAGACTACAGTGAATGGATGCATTGTGTCAATGCTCATTGGGACAGGGTTGGTATGAAATCGTGGAGATGCTCTGTGATACAATTAAATGAATTAGCATATATAGAGAGAGATGGTTCTGAGTGGTCTGGCCTTCTTACAACCCAATAAATCTCCAAAGACGGTGGAAATATATCTCGGTTTACCGAATGAGGTGATGGAGGAAGTAGCAGGTACACTTGCAAACATTTTCAAATCCCCTCTGGCCACAGGAGAGGTGCCGTCGGACTGACCATGTGGTACTGTTATTCAAGAAGGAACATGGGATATACCAGGCAGCTACAGGCCAGTCAGGCTAATATTGTGGGTGGGATGTCTGTTGGAAGCAATTTTGGGAGATAGAATTAATCAGCCTTTAAAGAGACTGGAGTTCATGAAGAACAGTCAGAATGGTTGTGTTAAGGGGAGCTCAGGTCTGACCAATGGGATTGCACTTTTTAAGGAGGTGACGAGGTGTGTAAATAAGGGCAATGCTTTTCTGTCGCCTGCTTGGAGGTCAGTAAGGCTTTTATCAGGATCCTTATTGGAAACTGATAGTGAACATAAAAACTCAAGATCCAAGGAATTTGGCACAGAATGCTGAGTGTCAGGAAACAGACAGTGATGGCCCAGTTAGAAATCTCTGTCTGTTCATGTCTCACTGTTGAGGTCTTGCTGATGTGGTTGATAGAAAAGATTTAGGTTTGAATGGTGGAGGGTTAATCATTGGGTTCATGAATGATATGGGTATTGGTGGGGTGATAAATACTGAGGAGGATAGCCTTAGGTTACAGAAGAATGTAGATGGCTTTATCAGATGGACCGATCAGTGGCAATGGGTGAGGTGCCTGAAGATTGGAGGGTGATTAATGATGGGCCATTATTGAAGTAAGGCTGCAAGGAACAGCCATTGAACTATGGAGCTGTGAGCCTGGTAGCAGTGGTGGGTAAGCTGTTGGAGGGCATTCTGAGAGACAACTTACATGCATTTGGAAAAGCAAGGATTGATTAGGGATGGTCAGCTTGGCTTTGTTTGTGGAAATGATGTGCCCAACTTGATAGAGCTTTTGAAGGGATGACCAAGGAAACAGATGAGAAGGTTTCACATGGGAGATTGCTTAGTAAAAGGTTAGATGAGATGGCATCCAAGGAGAGAGGACAGCACGGTGCCTCAGTGGTTTGATTCTAACTCCCGGTGACTGTCTGTGTGGAGTTTACACATTCTCTCCGTATCTATGCGGGTTTCCTCCGGGTGATCCAGTTTCCTCCCACAGCCCAAAGATGCCATGGGAAATGCAGCATTACAGGGATAGAGTAGAGGATGTGAGTCTGGGTGGGATGCTGTACAGACAGTCAGTGTGGAGCCAATGGACGGAATGGCTTGCTTCTACACTGTAGGAAATCTAAACTTAATCCAGAGAGACAAGTCATGTTCTGGGGACATGGGCTCCAATCTTGGACAGGGGTGGATGTGGGTCCTTACAGTCTGAAGGGGTTTGAAAACAGTCTGAGGGGGGAGCTGGGCTGAGCCCTGAAGTGTTAAGGATGTGAATGTTTTGTGGAGCTACTGTCTAAGGGGATTTGGGGGTTAAACACAACAAAGTGATGAATTCTTCGGTATTGAGGGAGCACTTTCTGAGTTATTGAGGGAGCACTTTCTGAGGTACTGAGGGAGCACTTTCTGAGGTATTGAGGAAGCACTTTCTGAGGTATTGAGGGAGCACTTTCTGAAGTACTGAGGGAGAACTATCTGAGGTACTGAGGGAGAACTGTCTGAGGTACTGAGGGAGAACGATCTGAGGTATTGATGGAGCACTTTCTGAGGTATTGAGGAAGCACTTTCTGTGGTACTGAGGGAAAACTATCTGAGGTACTGAGGTAGCACTATCTGCGGTATTGAGGGAGCACTATCTGAGGTACTGAGGGAGCATTTTCTGAGTTACTGATGGAGAACTATCTGAGGTACTGAAGGAGAACGTTCGGAGGTACTGAAGAAGCACTATCTGAGATCCTGAGCGAGTACTATCTGAGGTCTTGATGTCGCAATTTCTGAGGTATTGAGGAAACACTATCTGAAGTACTGAGGGAGCACTTTCTGAGGTATTGATGGAGCACTTTCTGAGGTATTGAGGGAGCAATATCTGAGGTACTGAGGGAGCACTTTCTGAGGTACAGAGGAAGCACTTTCTGAGGCATTGAGGGAGCACTATCTGAGGTATTGAGGAAGCACTTTCTGAGGTAATGAGGGAGCACTTTCTGAGGTATGGAGGGAGCACTATCTGAGGTACTGAGGGAGCACTTCCTGAGGTATTGAGGGAGCACTTTCTGAGATATTGAGGGAGCACTTTCTGAGGTACTGAGGGAGCACTTTCTGAGGTATTGAGGAAGCACTTTCTTAGGTATTGAGGAAGCACTTTCTGAGGTATTGAGGGAGCACTTTCTGAGGTACTGAGGGAGCACTTCCTGAGGTATTGAGGAAGCACTTTCTGAGGTATTAAGGGAGTACTTTCTGAGGTACTGAGGGAGCACTATCTGAGGTATTGAGGGTGCACTATCTGAAGAAATGAGGGATAACTTTCTGAGGTATTGAGGAAGCACTCTCTGAGGTACTGAGGGAGAACTATCTGTGGTATTGATGGAGCACTTTCTGAGGTATTGAGGAAGCACTTTCTGAGGAACTGAGGGAGCACTTTCTGAGGTATTGAGGCAGCACGATCTGAGGTTCTGAGCTAGTACTATCTGAGGTACTGAGGGACCACTGTCTGAAGTATTGAGGAAGCACTTTCTAAGGTATTGAGGGACCACTTTCTGTGGTACTGAGGGAGAACAATCTGAGGTATTGAGGGAGCACTATCTGAGGTATTAAGGGAGCACTTTCTGAGGTATAGAGGGAGCACTATCTGAGGTACTGAGGGAGCACTTCCTGAGGTATTGAGGAAGCACTTTCTGAGTTACTGAGGGAGCACTTTCTGAGGTACTGAGGGAGCACTTTCTGAGGTATTGTGGAAGCACTTTCTGAGGTATTGAGGGAGCACTTTCTGAGTTACTGAGGGAGCACTTTCTGAGGTACTGAGGGAGCGCTTTCTGAGGTACTGAGGAAGCACTCTCTGAGGTACTGAGGGAGAACTATCTGTGGTATTGATGGAGCACTATCTAAGGTATTAAGGGAGCACTTTCTGAGGTATAGAGGGAGCACTATCTGAGGTACTGAGGGAGCACTTCCTGAGGTATTGAGGAAGCACTTTCTGAGTTACTGAGGGAGCACTTTCTGAGGTACTGAGGGAGCACTTTCTGAGGTATTGAGGAAGCACTTTCTGAGGTATTGAGGGAGCACTTTCTGAGTTACTGAGGGAGCACTTTCTGAGGTACTGAGGGAGCGCTTTCTGAGGTACTGAGGAAGCACTCTCTGAGGTACTGAGGGAGAACTATCTGTGGTATTGATGGAGCACTTTCTGAGGTATTGAGGAAGCACTGTCTGAGGTATTGAGGGAGCTCTATCTGAGGTACTGAGGGAGCACTTCCTGAGCTATTAATGGAGCACTATCTGAGGCATTGAGGGACCAATATCTGAGGTACTGAGGGAGAACTATCTGAGGTACTGAGGGAGCAGTTTCTGAGGTATTGAGGGAACACTTTCTGACGTACGGAGGAAGCACTACCTGAGGTTCTGAGTGAGTACTATCTGAGGTACTGTGGGAGCACTTTCTGATGTATTGAGGGAGCACTATCTGAGGTATTGTGGGAGCACTATCTGAGGCATTGAGGGAGAACTATCTGAGGTATCGAGGGAGAACTTTGAGAGTTATTGAAGGAGAACTAAGGTATTGAGGGAACACTAACTGAGGTATTGATGGGGAACTATCTGAGGTATCGAGGAGCACTATCTGAGGTATTGCGGGAGATCTATCTGAGGTATTGAATGAGCACTTTCAGATGTTTTGAGGGAGAACTATCTGAGGTATTGAAGCAGAACTATCTTAGGTATTGAGGGAGCACTCTCTGAGGTATTGATGGAGCACTTTCTGAGGTATTGAGGTAGCACTTTCTGAGGTACTGAGGGGACACTTTCTGAGGTATTGAGGGAGCACTATCTGACGTACTGAGGAAGCACTATCAGAGATACTGACGGAGATCTATCTGAGGTAATGATGGAGCAAGTTCTGAGGTATTGAGGGTGCACATTCGAGGTATTGAGGGAGAACTACCTGAGGTATTGAGGGAACACCTTCTGAGGTACTGAGGAAGCACTATCTGAGGTACTGAGGGAGCACTTTCTGAGGTACTGAGGGAGAAATATATGAGGCACTGGGGGACCACTTTCTGAGGTATTGAGGGAGCAACTTCTGAGGTATTGAGGGAGCACTATCTGAGGTACTGAGGGAGCACTTTCTGAGGTATTGAGGAAGCACTTTCTGAGGTATTGAGGGAGCACTATCTGAGGTATGGAGGAAGCACTTTCTGAGGTATTGAGGAAGCCCTTTCTGAGGTACTGAGGGAGCACTTTCTGATGTATTGTGCGAGCTCTATCTGAGGTACTGAGGGAGCAAGTTCTGAGGTACTGAGGGAGAACTATCTGAGGTACTGAGGGAGAACTATCTGAGGTATTGATGGAGCACTTTCTGATGTATTGAGGAAGCATTTTCTGAGGTATTGAGGGAACACAATCTGTTGTATTGAGGTAGAACTTTATGAGGTATTGAGGGAGCACTTTCTGAGGTATTGAGGGAGCACTATCTGAGGTACTGAGGGAGAACTATCTGTGGTATTGATGGAGCACTTTCTGAGGTATTGAGGAAGCACTTTCTGAGATCCTGAGGGAGCATTTTCTGAGTTATTGAGGGAGCACTATCTAAGGTACTGAGGGAAGAAGTTCTGAGGTATTGAGGAAGCACTCTCTGAGGTACTGAGGGAGAACTATCTGAGGTATTGATGGAGCACATTCTGAGGTATTGAGGAAGCACTTTCTGAGATACTGAGGGTGCACTTTCTGAGGTACTGATGGAGAACTATCTGAGATACTGAGGGAGAACTTGCGGAGGTACTGAGGAAGCGCTATCTGAGGTCCTGCGTGAGTACTATCTGAGGTATTGATGGAGCAATTTCTGAGGTATTGATGGAGCACTATCTGAGGTACAGAGGGAGCACTTTCTGAGGTATTGAGGAAGCACTTTCTGAGGTATTGAGGAAGCACACTCTGAGGTACTGAGTTAGAACTATCTGAGGTATTGATGGAGCACTTTCTGAGGTATTGAGGGAACACTTTCTGAGGTATTGAGGAAGCACTATCTGAGGTATTGTGGGAGCACTATCTGAGGTAATGAAGGAGCAGTTTATGAGGTATTGAGGAAGCACTTTCTGAGGTATTGAGGAAACACAATCTGATGTATTGAGGAAGCACTTTATGTGGTATTGAGGGAGCACTTTCTGAGGTATTGAGGGAGCACTATCTGAGGTACTGAGGGAACACGTTCTGAGGTACTGTGGAAGCACTCTCTGAGGTACTGAGGGAGCACTTTCTGAGGTATTGAGGCAGCACTATCTGAGGTACTGAGGGAACACGTTCTGAGGTATTCAGGAAGCACTCTCTGAGGTACTGAGGGAGAACTATCTGAGGTACTGAGGGAGAACTATCTGAGGTATTAAGGGAGCACTATCTGAGGCATTGAGGGAGCAATATCTGAGGTACTGAGGGAGCACTATCTGACATACTGAGGAAGCACTATCAGAGGTACTGATGGAGATCTATCTGAGGTAATGATGGAGCACTTTCTGAGGTATTGAGGGAGCACTTTCTGAGGTACTGATGGAACACTCTCTGAGGTATTGAGGGAGCACTTTCGAGGTATTGAGGGAGAACTACCTGAGGTATTGAGGGAGCACTTTCTGAGGTACTGAGGAAGCACTATCTGTGGTATTGAGGGAGCACCTTCTGAGGTACTGAGGAAGCACTATCTGAGGTACTGAGGGAGCACTTTCTGAGGTACTGAGGGAGAAATATATGAGGCACTGGGGGACCACTTTCTGAGGTATTGAGGGAGCACTTTCTGAGGTATTTTGCGAGCACTTTCTGAGGTACTGAGTGAGAACTATCTGAGGTACTGAGGGAGCAGTTTCTGAGGTATTGAGGGAGCACTTTCTGACGTACTGAGGAAGCACTATCTGAGGTTCTGAGCTAGTACTATCTGAGGTACTGAGGGACCACTGTCTGAAGTATTGAGGGAGCACTTTCGAAGGTATTGAGGGACCACGTTCTGTGGTACTGAGGGAGAACAATTTGAGGTATTGAGGGAGCACTATCTGAGGTATTAAGGGAGCACTTTCTGAGGTATAGAGGGAGCACTATCTGAGGTACTGGGGGAGCACTTTCTGAGGTATTGAGGAAGCACTTTCTGAGTTACTGAGGGAGCACTTTCTGAGGTACTGAGGGAGCACTTTCTGAGGTATTGAGGAAGCACTTTCTGAGGTATTGAGGGAGCACTTTCTGAGTTACTGAGGGAGCACTTTCTGAGGTAGTGAGGGAGCGCTTTCTGAGGTACTGAGGAAGCACTCTCTGAGGTACTGAGGGAGAACTATCTGTGGTATTGATGGAGCACTTTCTAAGGTATTGAGGAAGCACTTTCTGAGGTATTGAGGGAGCTCTATCTGAGGTACTGAGGGAGCACTTCCTGAGCTATTAAGGGAGCACTATCTGAGGCATTGAGGGACCAATATCTGAGGTACTGAGGGAGAACTATCTGAGGTACTGAGGGAGCAGTTTCTGAGGTATTGAGGGAACACTTTCTGACGTACTGAGGAAGCACTACCTGAGGTTCTGAGTGAGTACTATCTGAGGTACTGTGGGAGCACTTTCTGATGTACTGAGGGAGCACTATCTGAGGTATTGTGGGGGCACTATCTGAGGCATTGAGGGAGATATATCTGAGGTATCGAGGGAGCACTTTGAGAGTTTTTGAGGGAGAACCATCGAAGGTATTGAGGGAACACTAACTGAGGTATTGATGGAGAAGTATCTGAGGTATTGAGGAGCACTATCTGAGGTATTGAGGGAGAACTATCTGAGGTATTGAATGAGCACTTTTAGATGTTTTGAGGGAGAACTATCTGAGGTATTGAAGCAGAACTATCTTAGGTATTGAGGGAGCACTCTCTGAGGTATTGATGGAGCACTTTCTGAGGTATTGAGGTAGCACTTTCTGAGGTACTGAGGAGACACGTTCTGAGGTATTGAGGGAGCACTATCGGACGTACTGAGGAAGCACTATCAGAGGTACTGATGGAGATCTATCTGAGGTAATGATGAAGCACTTTCTGAGGTATTGAGGGAGCACTTTCTGAGGTACTGATGGAACACTCTCTGAGGTATTGAGGGAGCACTTTCGAGGTATTGAGGGAGAACTACCTGAGGTATTGAGGGAGCACTTTCTGAGGTACTGAGGAAGCAGTATCTGTGGTATTGAGGGAGCACCTTCTGAGGTACTGAGGAAGCACTATCTGAGGTACTGAGGGAGCACTTTCTGAGGTACTGAGGGAGAAATATATGAGGCACTGGGGGACCACTTTCTGAGGTATTGAGGGAGCACTTTCTGAGGTATTGAGGGAGCAACTTCTGAGGTATTGAGGGAGCACTATCTGAGGTACTGAGGGAGCACTTTCTGAGGTATTGAGGAAGCACTTTCTGAGGTATTGAGGGAGCACTATCTGAGGTATGGAGGAAGCACTTTCTGAGGTATTGAGGAAGCCCTTTCTGAGGTACTGAGGGAGCACTTTCTGATGTATTGTGCGAGCTCTATCTGAGGTACTGAGGGAGCTAGTTCTGAGGTACTGAGGGAGAACTATCTGAGGTACTGAGGGAGAACTATCTGAGGTATTGATGGAGCACTTACTGATGTATTGAGGAAGCATTTTCTGAGGTATTGAGGGAACACAATCTGTTGTATTGAGGAAGAACTTTATGAGGTATTGAGGGAGCACTTTCTGAGGTATTGAGGGAGCACTGTCTGAGGTACTGAGGGAGAACTATCTGTGGTATTGATGGAGCACTTTCTGAGGTATTGGGGAAGCACTTTCTGAGATTCTGAGGGAGCATTTTCTGAGTTATTGAGGGAGCATTATCTGAGGTACAGACGGAAGAAGTTCTGAGGTATTGAGGAAGCACTCTCTGAGGTACTGAGGGAGAACTATTTGAGGTATTGATGGAGCACATTCTGAGGTATTGAGGAAGCAATTTCTGAGATACTGAGTGTGCACTTTCTGAGGTACTGATGGAGAACTATCTGAGATACTGAGGCAGAACTTGCGGAGGTACTGAGAAAACGCTATCTGAGGTCCTGCGTGAGTACTATCTGAGGTATTGATGGAGCAATTTCTGAGGTATTGAGGGAGCACTATCTGAGGTACAGAGGGAGCACTTTCTGAGGTATTGAGGAAGCACTTTCTGAGGTATTGAGGAAGCACACTCTGAGGTACTGAGGGTGAACTATCTGAGGTATTGATGGAGCACTTTCCGAGGTATTGAGGGAGCACTTTCTGAGGTATTGAGGAAGCACTATCTGAGGTATTGTGGGAGCACTATCTGAGGCTATGAAGGAACACTTTATGAGGTATTGAGGAAGCACTTTCTGAGGTATTGAGGAAACACAATCTGATGTATTGAGGAAGCACTTTATGTGGTATTGAGGGAGCACTTTCTGAGGTATTGAGGGAGCACTATCTGAGGTACTGAGGGTGCACTTTCTGAGGTATTGAGGAAGCACTTTCTGAGGTATTGAGGGAGCACATTCTGAGGTACTAAGGGAGAAGTATCTGTGGTAGTGAGGGAGAACTATCTGAGGTATTGATGGAGTACTTTCTGAGGTATTGAGGAAGCACTTTCTGTGGTACTGAGGGAGCACTTCCTGAGGTACTGATGGAGAACTATCTGAGGTACTGAGGGAAAACCTTCGGAGGTACTGAGGAAGCACTATCTGAGGTCCTGAGCGAGTACTATCTGAGGTGCTGTGGGAGAACTATCGGAGGTACTGAGGGAGCAAGTTCTGGGGTATTGAGGGAGCACTATCTGAGGTCCTGAGGGATAACTATCTGAGGTATTGATGTAGCACTTTCTGAGGTATTGAGGGAGCACTTTCTGAGGTGCTGAGGGAGCACTTTCTGAAGTACAGAGGAAGCACTTTCTGAAGCATTGAGCAAGCACTTTCTGAGGTATTGGGGGAGCACTTTCTGAGGTATAGGGGGAGCACTATCTGAGGTACTGAGGTAGCACTTTCTGAGGTATTGAGGAAACACTTTCTGAGGGAAAGAGGAAGCACTTTCTGAGGTATTGAGTGAGCACTTTCTGAGGTACTGAGGGAGCACTTTCTGAGGTATTGAGGAAACACTTTCTGAGGTATTGAGGGAGCACGTTCTGAGGTAATGAGGGAGCACTTGCTGAGGTATTGAGGAAGCTCTCTCTGAGTACTGAGGGAGAACGATCTGTGGTATTGATGGAGCACTTTCTGAGGTATTGAGGAAGCACTTTCTGAGGTACTGAGGGAGCACTTCCTGAGGTATTGAGGGAGCACTATCTGAGGTGCTGAGGGAACAAGTTCTGAGGACTTCAGGAAGCACTCACTAAGGTACTGAGGGAGAACTATCTGAGGTACTGAGGGAGAACTATCTGAGGCACTGAGGGAGCACTTTCTGAGGTATTAAGGGAGCACTATCTGAGGCATTGAGGGAGCAATATCTGAGGTACTGAGGGAGCACTTTCTGAGCTATTTAGGGAACTGTTTCTGAGGTACTGAGTGTGAACTACCTGAGGTACTGAGGGAGAACTATCTGAGGTACTGAGGGAGCAGTTTCTGAGGTATTGAGGGAGGACTTTCTGACGTACTGAGGAAGCACTATCTGAGGTTCTGAGCTAGTACTTTCTGTCGTACAGAGGGAGAACTATCTGAGGTACTGAGGGACCACTTACTGAAGTATTGAGGGAGCACTTTCAACGGTATTGAGGAAGCACTTTCTGAGGTATTGAGGGAGAACAATCTGAGGTACTGAGGGTGCACTTGCTGAGGTATTGAGGAAGCACTTTCTGAGGTATAGAGGGAGCACTATCTGAGGTACTGAGGGAGCACTTTCTGAGGTATTGAGGAAGCACTTTCTGAGGTACTGATGGAGCACTTTCTGAGGTATTGAGGAAGCACTTTCTGAGGTATTGAGGGAGCACTATCTGAGGTACTGAGGGAGCACTATCTGAGGTATTGAGGAAGCACTTTCTGAGGTACTGAGGGAGCACCTTCTGAGGTATAGAGGGAGCACTATCTGAGGTACTGAGGGAGCACTTTCTGAGGTATTGAGGAAGCACTTTCTGAGGTACTGAGGAAGCAGTTTCTGAGGTACTGTGGAAGCACTTTCTGAGGTATTAAGGGAGCACGTTCTGAGCGATTGAGGAAGCACTTTCTGAGGTATTGAGGAAGCACTTTCTGAGGTATTGAGGGAGCACTATCTGAGGTACTGAGGGAGCACTTTCTGAGCTATTAAGGGAGCACTATCTGAGGCATTGAGGGACCAATATCTGAGGTACTGAGGGAGCAGTTTCAGAGGTATTGAGGGAACACTTTCTGACGTACTGAGGAAGCACTACCTGAGGTTCTGAGTGAGTACTATCTGAGGTACTGAGGGAGCACTATCTGAGGTATTGTGGGAGCACTATCTGAGGTATTGTGGGAGCACTATCTGAGGCATTGAGGGAGAACTATCTGAGGTAACGAGGGAGCACTTTGAGAGGTATTGAGTGAGAACTATCTCAGGTATTGAGGGAACACTAACTGAGGTATTGATGGAGAACTATCTGAGGTATTGAGGAGCACTATCTGAGGTATTGAGGGAGAACTATCTGAGGTATTGAATGAGCACTTTCAGATGTTTTGAGGAAGAACTATCCGAGGTATTGAAGCAGAACTATCTTAGGTATTGAGGGAGCACTCTCTGAGGTATTGATGGAGCACTTTCTGAGGTATTGAGGTAGCACTTTCTGAGGTACTGAGGAGACTCTTTCTGAGGTATTGAGGGAGCACTATCTGACGTACTGAGGAAACACTATCAGAAGTACTGATGGAGATCTATGTGAGGAATTGATGGATCACTTTCTGAGGTATTGAGGGAGCACATTCTGAGGTACTGATGGAACACTCTCTGAGGGATTGAGGGAGCACTTTCGAGGTATTGAGGGAGGACTACCTGAGGTATTGAGGGAGCACATTCTCAGGTACTGAGGAAGCACTATCTGAGGTATTGAGGGAGCACCTTCTGAGGTACTGAGGAAGCACTATCTGAGGTACTGAGGGAGAAATATATGAGGTACTGAGGGAGAAATATATGAGGTACTGGGGGACCACTTTCTGAAGTATTGAGGGAGCACTTTCGAGGTATTGAGGGAGCAACTTCTGAGGTATTGAGGGAGCACTATCTGAGGTACTGAGGGAGCACTTTCTGAGGTATTGAGGAAGCACTTTCTGAGGTATTGAGGGAGCACTATCTGAGGTACTGAGGGAAGAAGTTCTGAGGTATTGTGGAAGCACTCTCTGAGGTACTGAGGGAGAACTATCTGAGGTATTGATGGAGCACATTCTGAGGTATTGAGGAAGCAATTTCTGAGATACTGAGTGTGCACTTTCTGAGGTACTGATGGAGAACTATCTGAGATACTGAGGCAGAACTTGCGGAGGTACTGAGGAAGCGCTATCTGAGGTCCTGCGTGAGTACTATCTGAGGTATTGCTGGAGCAATTTCTGAGGTATTGAGGGAGCACTATCTGAAGTACAGAGGGAGCACTTTCTGAGGTATTGAGGAAGCACTTTCTGAGGTATTGAGGAAGCACACTCTGAGGTAGTGAGGGTGAACTATCTGAGGTATTGATGGAGCACTTTCCGAGGTATTGAGGAAGCACTATCTGAGGTATTGTGGGAGCACTATCTGAGGTAATGAAGGAACACTTTATGAGGTATTGAGGAAGCGCTTTCTGAGGTATTGAGGAAACACAATCTGATGTATTGAGGAAGCACTTTATGTGGTATTGAGGGAGCACTTTCTGAGGTATTGAGGGAGCACTATCTGAGGTACTGAGGGTGCACTTTCTGAGGTACTGTGGAAGCACTTTCTGAGGTATTAAGGGAGCACGTTCTGAGCGATTGAGGAAGCACTTTCTGAGGTATTGAGGAAGCACTTTCTGAGGTATTGAGGGAGCACTATCTGAGGTACTGAGGGAGCACTTTCTGAGCTATTAAGGGAGCACTATCTGAGGCATTGAGGGACCAATATCTGAGGTACTGAGGGAGCAGTTTCAGAGGTATTGAGGGAACACTTTCTGACGTACTGAGGAAGCACTACCTGAGGTTCTGAGTGAGTACTATCTGAGGTACTGAGGGAGCACTTTCTGAGGTATTGAGGGAGCACTATCTGAGGTATTGTGGGAGCACTATCTGAGGCATTGAGGGAGAACTATCTGAGGTATCGAGGGAGCACTTTGAGAGGTATTGAGTGAGAACTATCTAAGGTATTGAGGGAACACTAACTGAGGTATTGATGGAGAAGTATCTGAGGTATTGAGGAGCACTATCTGAGGTATTGAGGGAGAACTATCTGAGGTATTGAATGAGCACTTTCAGATGTTTTGAGGAAGAACTATCCGAGGTATTGAAGCAGAACTATCTTAGGTATTGAGGGAGCACTCTCTGAGGTATTGATGGAGCACTTTCTGAGGTATTGAGGTAGCACTTTCTGAGGTACTGAGGAGACTCTTTCTGAGGTATTGAGGGAGCACTATCTGACGTACTGAGGAAGCACTATCAGAAGTACTGATGGAGATCTATGTGAGGAATTGATGGAGCACTTTCTGAGGTATTGAGGGAGCACTTTCTGAGGTACTGATGGAACACTCTCTGAGGGATTGAGGGAGCACTTTCGAGGTATTGAGGGAGGACTACCTGAGGTATTGAGGGAGCACATTCTCAGGTACTGAGGAAGCACTATCTGAGGTACTGAGGGAGCACCTTCTGAGGTACTGAGGAAGCACTATCTGAGGTACTGAGGGAGCACTTTCTGAGGTACTGAGGGAGAAATATATGAGGTACTGGGGGACCACTTTCTGAAGTATTGAGGGAGCACTTTCGAGGTATTGAGGGAGCAACTTCTGAGGTATTGAGGGAGCACTATCTGAGGTACTGAGGGAGCACTTTCTGAGGTATTGAGGAAGCACTTTCTGAGGTATTGAGGGAGCACTATCTGAGGTACTGAGGGAAGAAGTTCTGAGGTATTGTGGAAGCACTCTCTGAGGTACTGAGGGAGAACTATCTGAGGTATTGATGGAGCACATTCTGAGGTATTGAGGAAGCAATTTCTGAGATACTGAGTGTGCACTTTCTGAGGTACTGATGGAGAACTATCTGAGATACTGAGGCAGAACTTGCGGAGGTACTGAGGAAGCGCTATCTGAGGTCCTGTGTGAGTACTATCTGAGGTATTGATGGAGCAATTTCTGAGGTATTGAGGGAGCACTATCTGAAGTACAGAGGGAGCACTTTCTGAGGTATTGAGGAAGCACTTTCTGAGGTATTGAGGAAGCACACTCTGAGGTAGTGAGGGTGAACTATCTGAGGTATTGATGGAGCACTTTCCGAGGTATTGAGGAAGCACTATCTGAGGTATTGTGGGAGCACTATCTGAGGTAATCAAGGAACACTTTATGAGGTATTGAGGAAGCGCTTTCTGAGGTATTGAGGAAACACAATCTGATGTATTGAGGAAGCACTTTATGTGGTATTGAGGGAGCACTTTCTGAGGTATTGAGGGAGCACTATCTGAGGTACTGAGGGTGCACTTTCTGAGGTATTGAGGGAGCACTTTCTGAGGTATTGAGGGAGCACATTCTGAGGTACTAAGGGAAAAGTATCTGAGGTACTGAGGGAGAACTATCTGAGGTATTGATGGAGTACTTTCTGAGGTATTGAGGAAGCACTTTCTGTGGTACTGAGGGAGCACTTTCTGAGGTACTGATGGAGAACTATCTGAGGTACTGAGGGAGAACTTTCGGAGGTACTGAGGAAGCACTATCTGAGGTCCTGAGCGAGTACTATCTGAGGTACTGAGGGAGAACTATCGGAGGTACTGAGGGTGCAAGTTCTGGGGTATTGAGGGAGCACTATCTGAGGTACTGAGGGATAACTATCTGAGGTATTGATGTAGCACTTTCTGAGGTATTGAGGGAGCACTTTCTGAGGTGCTGAGGGAGCTCTTTCTGAGGTACAGAGGAAGCACTTTCTGAAGCATTGAGGAAGCACTTTCTGAGGTATTGGGGGAGCACTTTCTGAGGTATAGAGGGAGCACTATCTGAGGTACTGAGGTAGCACCCTCTGAGGTTTTGAGAAGGCACTTTCTGAGGGAAAGAGGAAGCACTTTCTGAGGTATTGAGTGAGCACTTTCTGAGGTACTGAGGGAGCACTTTCTGAGGTATTGAGGGAGCACTATCTGAGGTACTGAGGGAACAAGTTCTGAGGTATTCAGGAAGCACTCACTGAGGTACTGAGGGAGAACTATCTGAACTACTGAGGGAGAACTATCTGAGGTACTGAGGGAGCACTTTCTGAGGTATTAAGGGAGCACTATCTGAGGCATTGAGGGAGCAATATCTGAGGTACTGAGGGAGCACTTTCTGAGCTATTTAGGGAGCACTTTCTGAGGTACTGAGTGTGAACTATCTGAGGTACTGAGGGAGAACTATCTGAGGTACTGTGGGAGCAGTTTCTGAGGTATTGAGGGAGCACTTTCAGACGTACTGAGGAAGCACTATCTGAGGTTCTGATCTAGTACTATCTGATGTACAGAGGGAGAACTATCTGAGGTACTGAGGGACCACTTTCTGAAGTATTGAGGGAGCACTTTCAACGGTATTGAGGAAGCACTTTCTGAGGTATTGAGGGAGAACAATCTGAGGTACTGAGGGAGCACTGGCTGAGGTATTGAGGAAGCACTTTCTGAGGTATAGAGGGAGCATTATCTGAAGTACTGAGGGAGCACTTTCTGAGTTATTGAGGAAGCACGTTCTGAGGTACTGATGGAGCACTTTCTGAGGTATTGAGGAAGCACTATCTGAGGTACTGAGGGAGCACTATCTGAGGTATTGAGGAAGCACTTTCTGAGGTACTGAGGGAGCACTTTCTGAGGTATAGAGGGAGCACTATCTGAGGTACTGAGGGAGCACTTTCTGAGGTATTGAGGAAGCACTTTCTGAGGTATTGAGTGAGCACTTTCTGAGGTACTGAGGGAGCACTTTCTGAGGTATTGAAGAAGCACTCTCTGAGGTACTGATGGAGAACTATCTGTGGTATTGATGGAGCACTTTCTGAGGTATTGAGGAAGCACTTTCTGCGGTACTGAGGAAGCACTTTCTGAGGTATTGTGGGAGCACTATCTGAGGTACTGAGTGTGCACTTTCTGAGCTATTAAGGGAGCACTATCTGAGGCATTGAGGGACCAATATCTGAGGTACTGAGGGAGCACTTTCTGAGGTATATAGGAAGCACTTTCTGTGGAACTGAGTGAGAACTATCTGAGGAACTGAGGGAGCAGTTTCTGAGGTATTGAGGGAGCACTTTCTGACGTACTGAGGAAGCATTAGGTGAGGTTCTGAGTGAGTACTATCTGAGGTACTCAGGGAGCAATTTGTGAGGTATTGAGGGAGCACTATCTGAGGTATTGTGGGATCACTATCTGAGGCATTGAGGGAGAACTATCTGAGGTATTGAGGGAGCACCACCTGAGGTATTGAGGGAGAACTATCTGAGGTATTGAGGAGCACTATCTGAGGTATTGAGGGAGCACTTTCTGAGGTATTGAGGGAGCAACTTCTGAGGTATTGAGGGAGCACTATCTGAGGTACTGAGGGAGCACTTTCTGAGGTATTGAGGAAGCACTTTCTGAGGTATTGAGGGAGCACTATCTGAGGTATGGAGGAAGCACTTTCTGAGGTATTGAGGAAGCCCTTTCTGAGGTACTGAGGGAGCACTTTCTGATGTATTGTGCGAGCTCTATCTGAGGTACTGAGGGAGCTAGTTCTGAGGTACTGAGGGAGAACTATCTGAGGTACTGAGGGAGAACTATCTGAGGTATTGATGGAGCACTTACTGATGTATTGAGGAAGCATTTTCTGAGGTATTGAGGGAACACAATCTGTTGTATTGAGGAAGAACTTTATGAGGTATTGAGGGAGCACTTTCTGAGGTATTGAGGGAGCACTGTCTGAGGTACTGAGGGAGAACTATCTGTGGTATTGATGGAGCACTTTCTGAGGTATTGGGGAAGCACTTTCTGAGATTCTGAGGGAGCATTTTCTGAGTTATTGAGGGAGCATTATCTGAGGTACAGACGGAAGAAGTTCTGAGGTATTGAGGAAGCACTCTCTGAGGTACTGAGGGAGAACTATTTGAGGTATTGATGGAGCACATTCTGAGGTATTGAGGAAGCAATTTCTGAGATACTGAGTGTGCACTTTCTGAGGTACTGATGGAGAACTATCTGAGATACTGAGGCAGAACTTGCGGAGGTACTGAGAAAACGCTATCTGAGGTCCTGCGTGAGTACTATCTGAGGTATTGATGGAGCAATTTCTGAGGTATTGAGGGAGCACTATCTGAGGTACAGAGGGAGCACTTTCTGAGGTATTGAGGAAGCACTTTCTGAGGTATTGAGGAAGCACACTCTGAGGTACTGAGGGTGAACTATCTGAGGTATTGATGGAGCACTTTCCGAGGTATTGAGGGAGCACTTTCTGAGGTATTGAGGAAGCACTATCTGAGGTATTGTGGGAGCACTATCTGAGGCTATGAAGGAACACTTTATGAGGTATTGAGGAAGCACTTTCTGAGGTATTGAGGAAACACAATCTGATGTATTGAGGAAGCACTTTATGTGGTATTGAGGGAGCACTTTCTGAGGTATTGAGGGAGCACTATCTGAGGTACTGAGGGTGCACTTTCTGAGGTATTGAGGAAGCACTTTCTGAGGTATTGAGGGAGCACATTCTGAGGTACTAAGGGAGAAGTATCTGTGGTAGTGAGGGAGAACTATCTGAGGTATTGATGGAGTACTTTCTGAGGTATTGAGGAAGCACTTTCTGTGGTACTGAGGGAGCACTTCCTGAGGTACTGATGGAGAACTATCTGAGGTACTGAGGGAAAACCTTCGGAGGTACTGAGGAAGCACTATCTGAGGTCCTGAGCGAGTACTATCTGAGGTGCTGTGGGAGAACTATCGGAGGTACTGAGGGAGCAAGTTCTGGGGTATTGAGGGAGCACTATCTGAGGTACTGAGGGATAACTATCTGAGGTATTGATGTAGCACTTTCTGAGGTATTGAGGGAGCACTTTCTGAGGTGCTGAGGGAGCACTTTCTGAAGTACAGAGGAAGCACTTTCTGAAGCATTGAGCAAGCACTTTCTGAGGTATTGGGGGAGCACTTTCTGAGGTATAGGGGGAGCACTATCTGAGGTACTGAGGTAGCACTTTCTGAGGTATTGAGGAAACACTTTCTGAGGGAAAGAGGAAGCACTTTCTGAGGTATTGAGTGAGCACTTTCTGAGGTACTGAGGGAGCACTTTCTGAGGTATTGAGGAAACACTTTCTGAGGTATTGAGGGAGCACGTTCTGAGGTAATGAGGGAGCACTTGCTGAGGTATTGAGGAAGCTCTCTCTGAGTACTGAGGGAGAACGATCTGTGGTATTGATGGAGCACTTTCTGAGGTATTGAGGAAGCACTTTCTGAGGTACTGAGGGAGCACTTCCTGAGGTATTGAGGGAGCACTATCTGAGGTGCTGAGGGAACAAGTTCTGAGGACTTCAGGAAGCACTCACTAAGGTACTGAGGGAGAACTATCTGAGGTACTGAGGGAGAACTATCTGAGGCACTGAGGGAGCACTTTCTGAGGTATTAAGGGAGCACTATCTGAGGCATTGAGGGAGCAATATCTGAGGTACTGAGGGAGCACTTTCTGAGCTATTTAGGGAACTGTTTCTGAGGTACTGAGTGTGAACTACCTGAGGTACTGAGGGAGAACTATCTGAGGTACTGAGGGAGCAGTTTCTGAGGTATTGAGGGAGGACTTTCTGACGTACTGAGGAAGCACTATCTGAGGTTCTGAGCTAGTACTTTCTGTCGTACAGAGGGAGAACTATCTGAGGTACTGAGGGACCACTTACTGAAGTATTGAGGGAGCACTTTCAACGGTATTGAGGAAGCACTTTCTGAGGTATTGAGGGAGAACAATCTGAGGTACTGAGGGTGCACTTGCTGAGGTATTGAGGAAGCACTTTCTGAGGTATAGAGGGAGCACTATCTGAGGTACTGAGGGAGCACTTTCTGAGGTATTGAGGAAGCACTTTCTGAGGTACTGATGGAGCACTTTCTGAGGTATTGAGGAAGCACTTTCTGAGGTATTGAGGGAGCACTATCTGAGGTACTGAGGGAGCACTATCTGAGGTATTGAGGAAGCACTTTCTGAGGTACTGAGGGAGCACCTTCTGAGGTATAGAGGGAGCACTATCTGAGGTACTGAGGGAGCACTTTCTGAGGTATTGAGGAAGCACTTTCTGAGGTACTGAGGAAGCAGTTTCTGAGGTACTGTGGAAGCACTTTCTGAGGTATTAAGGGAGCACGTTCTGAGCGATTGAGGAAGCACTTTCTGAGGTATTGAGGAAGCACTTTCTGAGGTATTGAGGGAGCACTATCTGAGGTACTGAGGGAGCACTTTCTGAGCTATTAAGGGAGCACTATCTGAGGCATTGAGGGACCAATATCTGAGGTACTGAGGGAGCAGTTTCAGAGGTATTGAGGGAACACTTTCTGACGTACTGAGGAAGCACTACCTGAGGTTCTGAGTGAGTACTATCTGAGGTACTGAGGGAGCACTATCTGAGGTATTGTGGGAGCACTATCTGAGGTATTGTGGGAGCACTATCTGAGGCATTGAGGGAGAACTATCTGAGGTAACGAGGGAGCACTTTGAGAGGTATTGAGTGAGAACTATCTCAGGTATTGAGGGAACACTAACTGAGGTATTGATGGAGAACTATCTGAGGTATTGAGGAGCACTATCTGAGGTATTGAGGGAGAACTATCTGAGGTATTGAATGAGCACTTTCAGATGTTTTGAGGAAGAACTATCCGAGGTATTGAAGCAGAACTATCTTAGGTATTGAGGGAGCACTCTCTGAGGTATTGATGGAGCACTTTCTGAGGTATTGAGGTAGCACTTTCTGAGGTACTGAGGAGACTCTTTCTGAGGTATTGAGGGAGCACTATCTGACGTACTGAGGAAGCACTATCAGAAGTACTGATGGAGATCTATGTGAGGAATTGATGGATCACTTTCTGAGGTATTGAGGGAGCACATTCTGAGGTACTGATGGAACACTCTCTGAGGGATTGAGGGAGCACTTTCGAGGTATTGAGGGAGGACTACCTGAGGTATTGAGGGAGCACATTCTCAGGTACTGAGGAAGCACTATCTGAGGTATTGAGGGAGCACCTTCTGAGGTACTGAGGAAGCACTATCTGAGGTACTGAGGGAGAAATATATGAGGTACTGAGGGAGAAATATATGAGGTACTGGGGGACCACTTTCTGAAGTATTGAGGGAGCACTTTCGAGGTATTGAGGGAGCAACTTCTGAGGTATTGAGGGAGCACTATCTGAGGTACTGAGGGAGCACTTTCTGAGGTATTGAGGAAGCACTTTCTGAGGTATTGAGGGAGCACTATCTGAGGTACTGAGGGAAGAAGTTCTGAGGTATTGTGGAAGCACTCTCTGAGGTACTGAGGGAGAACTATCTGAGGTATTGATGGAGCACATTCTGAGGTATTGAGGAAGCAATTTCTGAGATACTGAGTGTGCACTTTCTGAGGTACTGATGGAGAACTATCTGAGATACTGAGGCAGAACTTGCGGAGGTACTGAGGAAGCGCTATCTGAGGTCCTGCGTGAGTACTATCTGAGGTATTGCTGGAGCAATTTCTGAGGTATTGAGGGAGCACTATCTGAAGTACAGAGGGAGCACTTTCTGAGGTATTGAGGAAGCACTTTCTGAGGTATTGAGGAAGCACACTCTGAGGTAGTGAGGGTGAACTATCTGAGGTATTGATGGAGCACTTTCCGAGGTATTGAGGAAGCACTATCTGAGGTATTGTGGGAGCACTATCTGAGGTAATGAAGGAACACTTTATGAGGTATTGAGGAAGCGCTTTCTGAGGTATTGAGGAAACACAATCTGATGTATTGAGGAAGCACTTTATGTGGTATTGAGGGAGCACTTTCTGAGGTATTGAGGGAGCACTATCTGAGGTACTGAGGGTGCACTTTCTGAGGTACTGTGGAAGCACTTTCTGAGGTATTAAGGGAGCACGTTCTGAGCGATTGAGGAAGCACTTTCTGAGGTATTGAGGAAGCACTTTCTGAGGTATTGAGGGAGCACTATCTGAGGTACTGAGGGAGCACTTTCTGAGCTATTAAGGGAGCACTATCTGAGGCATTGAGGGACCAATATCTGAGGTACTGAGGGAGCAGTTTCAGAGGTATTGAGGGAACACTTTCTGACGTACTGAGGAAGCACTACCTGAGGTTCTGAGTGAGTACTATCTGAGGTACTGAGGGAGCACTTTCTGAGGTATTGAGGGAGCACTATCTGAGGTATTGTGGGAGCACTATCTGAGGCATTGAGGGAGAACTATCTGAGGTATCGAGGGAGCACTTTGAGAGGTATTGAGTGAGAACTATCTAAGGTATTGAGGGAACACTAACTGAGGTATTGATGGAGAAGTATCTGAGGTATTGAGGAGCACTATCTGAGGTATTGAGGGAGAACTATCTGAGGTATTGAATGAGCACTTTCAGATGTTTTGAGGAAGAACTATCCGAGGTATTGAAGCAGAACTATCTTAGGTATTGAGGGAGCACTCTCTGAGGTATTGATGGAGCACTTTCTGAGGTATTGAGGTAGCACTTTCTGAGGTACTGAGGAGACTCTTTCTGAGGTATTGAGGGAGCACTATCTGACGTACTGAGGAAGCACTATCAGAAGTACTGATGGAGATCTATGTGAGGAATTGATGGAGCACTTTCTGAGGTATTGAGGGAGCACTTTCTGAGGTACTGATGGAACACTCTCTGAGGGATTGAGGGAGCACTTTCGAGGTATTGAGGGAGGACTACCTGAGGTATTGAGGGAGCACATTCTCAGGTACTGAGGAAGCACTATCTGAGGTACTGAGGGAGCACCTTCTGAGGTACTGAGGAAGCACTATCTGAGGTACTGAGGGAGCACTTTCTGAGGTACTGAGGGAGAAATATATGAGGTACTGGGGGACCACTTTCTGAAGTATTGAGGGAGCACTTTCGAGGTATTGAGGGAGCAACTTCTGAGGTATTGAGGGAGCACTATCTGAGGTACTGAGGGAGCACTTTCTGAGGTATTGAGGAAGCACTTTCTGAGGTATTGAGGGAGCACTATCTGAGGTACTGAGGGAAGAAGTTCTGAGGTATTGTGGAAGCACTCTCTGAGGTACTGAGGGAGAACTATCTGAGGTATTGATGGAGCACATTCTGAGGTATTGAGGAAGCAATTTCTGAGATACTGAGTGTGCACTTTCTGAGGTACTGATGGAGAACTATCTGAGATACTGAGGCAGAACTTGCGGAGGTACTGAGGAAGCGCTATCTGAGGTCCTGTGTGAGTACTATCTGAGGTATTGATGGAGCAATTTCTGAGGTATTGAGGGAGCACTATCTGAAGTACAGAGGGAGCACTTTCTGAGGTATTGAGGAAGCACTTTCTGAGGTATTGAGGAAGCACACTCTGAGGTAGTGAGGGTGAACTATCTGAGGTATTGATGGAGCACTTTCCGAGGTATTGAGGAAGCACTATCTGAGGTATTGTGGGAGCACTATCTGAGGTAATCAAGGAACACTTTATGAGGTATTGAGGAAGCGCTTTCTGAGGTATTGAGGAAACACAATCTGATGTATTGAGGAAGCACTTTATGTGGTATTGAGGGAGCACTTTCTGAGGTATTGAGGGAGCACTATCTGAGGTACTGAGGGTGCACTTTCTGAGGTATTGAGGGAGCACTTTCTGAGGTATTGAGGGAGCACATTCTGAGGTACTAAGGGAAAAGTATCTGAGGTACTGAGGGAGAACTATCTGAGGTATTGATGGAGTACTTTCTGAGGTATTGAGGAAGCACTTTCTGTGGTACTGAGGGAGCACTTTCTGAGGTACTGATGGAGAACTATCTGAGGTACTGAGGGAGAACTTTCGGAGGTACTGAGGAAGCACTATCTGAGGTCCTGAGCGAGTACTATCTGAGGTACTGAGGGAGAACTATCGGAGGTACTGAGGGTGCAAGTTCTGGGGTATTGAGGGAGCACTATCTGAGGTACTGAGGGATAACTATCTGAGGTATTGATGTAGCACTTTCTGAGGTATTGAGGGAGCACTTTCTGAGGTGCTGAGGGAGCTCTTTCTGAGGTACAGAGGAAGCACTTTCTGAAGCATTGAGGAAGCACTTTCTGAGGTATTGGGGGAGCACTTTCTGAGGTATAGAGGGAGCACTATCTGAGGTACTGAGGTAGCACCCTCTGAGGTTTTGAGAAGGCACTTTCTGAGGGAAAGAGGAAGCACTTTCTGAGGTATTGAGTGAGCACTTTCTGAGGTACTGAGGGAGCACTTTCTGAGGTATTGAGGGAGCACTATCTGAGGTACTGAGGGAACAAGTTCTGAGGTATTCAGGAAGCACTCACTGAGGTACTGAGGGAGAACTATCTGAACTACTGAGGGAGAACTATCTGAGGTACTGAGGGAGCACTTTCTGAGGTATTAAGGGAGCACTATCTGAGGCATTGAGGGAGCAATATCTGAGGTACTGAGGGAGCACTTTCTGAGCTATTTAGGGAGCACTTTCTGAGGTACTGAGTGTGAACTATCTGAGGTACTGAGGGAGAACTATCTGAGGTACTGTGGGAGCAGTTTCTGAGGTATTGAGGGAGCACTTTCAGACGTACTGAGGAAGCACTATCTGAGGTTCTGATCTAGTACTATCTGATGTACAGAGGGAGAACTATCTGAGGTACTGAGGGACCACTTTCTGAAGTATTGAGGGAGCACTTTCAACGGTATTGAGGAAGCACTTTCTGAGGTATTGAGGGAGAACAATCTGAGGTACTGAGGGAGCACTGGCTGAGGTATTGAGGAAGCACTTTCTGAGGTATAGAGGGAGCATTATCTGAAGTACTGAGGGAGCACTTTCTGAGTTATTGAGGAAGCACGTTCTGAGGTACTGATGGAGCACTTTCTGAGGTATTGAGGAAGCACTATCTGAGGTACTGAGGGAGCACTATCTGAGGTATTGAGGAAGCACTTTCTGAGGTACTGAGGGAGCACTTTCTGAGGTATAGAGGGAGCACTATCTGAGGTACTGAGGGAGCACTTTCTGAGGTATTGAGGAAGCACTTTCTGAGGTATTGAGTGAGCACTTTCTGAGGTACTGAGGGAGCACTTTCTGAGGTATTGAAGAAGCACTCTCTGAGGTACTGATGGAGAACTATCTGTGGTATTGATGGAGCACTTTCTGAGGTATTGAGGAAGCACTTTCTGCGGTACTGAGGAAGCACTTTCTGAGGTATTGTGGGAGCACTATCTGAGGTACTGAGTGTGCACTTTCTGAGCTATTAAGGGAGCACTATCTGAGGCATTGAGGGACCAATATCTGAGGTACTGAGGGAGCACTTTCTGAGGTATATAGGAAGCACTTTCTGTGGAACTGAGTGAGAACTATCTGAGGAACTGAGGGAGCAGTTTCTGAGGTATTGAGGGAGCACTTTCTGACGTACTGAGGAAGCATTAGGTGAGGTTCTGAGTGAGTACTATCTGAGGTACTCAGGGAGCAATTTGTGAGGTATTGAGGGAGCACTATCTGAGGTATTGTGGGATCACTATCTGAGGCATTGAGGGAGAACTATCTGAGGTATTGAGGGAGCACCACCTGAGGTATTGAGGGAGAACTATCTGAGGTATTGAGGAGCACTATCTGAGGTATTGAATGAGCACTTTCAGATGTTTTGAGGGAGAACTATCTGAGGTATTGAAGCAGAACTATCTTAGGTATTGAGGTAGCACTCTCTGAGGTATTGATGGAGCACTTTTTGAGGTATTGAGGTAGCACTTTCTGAGGTACTGAGGGGACACTTTCTGAGGTATTGTGGGAGCACTATCTGTCGTACTGAGGAAGCACTATCAGAGGTACTGATGGAGATCAATCAGAGGTATTGAGGGAGCACTTTCTGAGGTACTGATGGAACACTCTCTGAGGTATTGAGGGAGCACATTCGAGGTATTGAGGGAGAACTACCTGAGGTATTGAGGGAGCACTTTCTGAGTTACTGAGGAAGCACTATCTGAGGTATTGAGTGAGCGCCTTCTGAGGTACTGAGGAAGCACTTACTGAGGTAGTGAGGGAGCAATTTCTGAGGTACTGGGGGACCACTTTCTGAGGTATTGAGGGAGCACTTTCAGAGGTATTGAGAGACCATTATCTGAAGCATTGAGGAAGCACTCTCTGAGGTATTGAGGGAGCACTTTCTGAGTTACTGAGGAAGCACTATCTGAGGTATTGTGGGAGCACCTTCTGAGGTACTGAGGGGGCACTTCCTGAGGTACTGAGGGAGAAATACCTGTGGTACTGGGGGACTACTTTCTGAAGTATTGAGGGAGCACTTTCAGAGGTATTGAGAGACCATTATCTGAAGGATTGAGTAAGCACTTTCTGAGGTATTGAGGGAGCACTTTCTGAGTTACTGAGGAAGCACTATCTGAGGTATTGTGGGAGCACCTTCTGAGGTACTGAGGGAGCACTTCCTGAGGTACTGAGGGAGAAAGATCTGAGGTACTGGGGGACCACTTTCTGAGGTATTGAGGGAGCACTTTCTGAGGTATTGAGGGCGCACTATCTGAGGTACTGAGGGAGCACCTTCTGAGGTATTGAGGGAGCAACTTCTGAGGTATTGAGGGAGCACTATCTGAGCTATTGAGTAGCACTTTCTGAGGTATTGAGGAAGCACTTTCTGAGGTATTGAGGGAGCACTATCTGAGGTATGGAGGAAGCACTTTCTGAGGTATTGAGGAAGCCCTTTCTGAGGTACTGAGGGAGCACTTTCTGAAGTATTGTGCGACCACTATCTGAGGTACTGAGGGAGCAAGTTCTGAGGTATTGAGAGAGCACTATCTGAGGTACTGAGGGATCACTTTCTGAGGTATTGCGGAAGCATTTTCTGAGGTATTGATGGAACACAATCTGTTGTATTGAGGAAGCACATTATGAGGTATTGAGGGAGCACTTTCTGAGGTATTGAGGGAGCACTATCTGAGGTACTGAGGGAGAACTATCTGTGGTATTGATGGAGCACATTCTGAGGTATTGAGGAAGCACTTTCGGAGATACTGAGGGTGCACTTTCTGAGGTACTGATGGAGAACTATCTGAGGTACGGAGGGAACAAGTTCTGAGGTATTGAGGAATCACTCTCTGAGGTACTGAGGGAGAACTATCTGAGGTATTGATGGAGCACATTCTGAGGTATTGATGAAGCACTTTCTGAGATACTGAGGGTGCACTTTCTGAGGTACTGATGGAGAACTATCTGAGGTACGGAGGGAGAACTTTCTGAGGTACTGAGTGAGAACTATCTGAGGTATTGAGGGAGCAGTTTCTGAGGTATTGAGGGAGCACGTTTTGACGTACTGAGGAAGAACTATCTGAGGTACGGAGGGAGAACTTTCTGAGGTACTGAGTTAGAACTATCTGAGGTATTGAGGGAGACCTATCTGAGGTATTGAGGGAGCACTTTCTGAGGTATTGTGGGAGTACTATCTGAGGCATAGAGGGAGAACTATCTGAGATATTGAGGGAGCACTTTCAGAGGGATTGAGGGATAACTATCTGAGGTATTGAGGGAGCACTTTCTGAGGTATTGAGGAAGCACTTTCTGACGTACTGAGAGAGAACTATCTGAGGTACTGAGGGAGCACTTTCTGAGGTACTGAGGGAGAACTATCTGAGGTATTGAGGGAGAACTATCTGAGGTATTGTGGGAGCACTATCTGAGGCATTGAGGGAGAACTATCTGAGGTATTGAGGGAGCACTTTCAGAGGTATTGACGGAGAACTATCTGAGGCATTGAGGGAGCACTATCTGAGGTACGGGGGGTGCACTTTCTGAGGTACTGATGGAGAACTATCTGAGGTACTGAGGGAGAACGTTCGGAGGTACTGAGGAAGCACTATCTGAGGTCCTGAGCGAGTACTATCTGAGGTATTGATGGAGCAATTTCTGAGGTATTGAGGGAGCACTATCTGAGGTACAGAGGGAGCACTTTCTGAGGTATTGAGGAAGCACATTCTGAGGTACTGAGGAAGCACACTCTGAGGTACTGAGGGTGAACTATCTGAGGTATGGTTGGAGCACTTTCTGAGGTATTGTGGGAGCATTATGTGAGGTAATGAGGGAGCACGTTCTGACGTATTGAGGAAGCACTTTCTGAGGTATTGAGGAAGCACTTTATGTGGCATTGAGGGAGCACTTTCTGAGGTATTGAGGGAGCACTATCTGAGGTACTGAGGGTGCACTTTCTGAGGTATTGAGGAGGCACTTTCTGAGGTATTGAGGGAACACTTTCTGAGGTATTGAGGAAGCACTTTCTGTGGTACTGAGGGAAAACTATCTGAGGTACTGAGGTAGCACTATCTGCGGTATTGAGGGAGCACTATCTGAGGCATTGAGGGAGCACTATCTGAGGTACTGAGGGAGCACTTTCTGAGGTACTGATAGATAACTATCTGAGGTTCTGAGGGAGAACTTTCGGAGGTACTGAGGGAGCAAGTTCTGAGGTATTGATGGAGCACTTTCTGAGGTGTTGAGGAAGTACTTTCTGAGGTACTGAGGGAGCACTTTCTGAGGTACAGAGGAAGCACTTTATGAAGCATTGAGTGAGCACTATCTGACGTATTGTGGAAGCACTTTCTGAGCTATTGAGGGAGCACTTTCTGAGGTATAGAGGGAGCACTATCTGAGGTGCTGAGGGAGCACTTTCTGAGGTATTGAGGAAACATTTTCTGAGGTATTGACGGCGCACTTTCTGAGGTATTGAGGAAGCACTTTCTGAGTTACTGAGGAGAGCACTTTCTGAGGTATTGAGGAAGCACTTTCTGAGGTATTGAGGATACACTTTCTGAGGTATTGAGGAAGCACTTTCTGAGTTACTGAGGGACCACTTTCTGAGGTACTGAGGGAGCACATTCTGAGGTATTGAGGAAGCACTTTCTGAGGTTTTGAGGGAGCACTTTCTGAGGTACTGAGAGAGCACTTTC
Source organism: Chiloscyllium plagiosum (assembly GCF_037043375.1). NCBI lineage: Eukaryota > Metazoa > Chordata > Chondrichthyes > Orectolobiformes > Hemiscylliidae > Chiloscyllium > Chiloscyllium plagiosum. The sequence goes on from NW_028270156.1 coordinate 109,106,739, forward strand.
TGAGGTATTGAGGAAGCACTCTCTGAGGTACTGAGGGACAACTATCTGAGGTACTGAGGGAGCACTATCTGAGGTACTGAGAGAACAAGGTCTGAGGTATTCAGGAAGCACTCTCTAAGGTCCTGAGGGAGAACTATCAGAGGTACTTAGGGAGAACTATCTGACGTACTGAGCGAGCACTTTCTGAGGTATTAAGGGGGCACTAACTGAGGCATTGAGGGAGCAATATCTGAGGTACGGAAGGGGAACTTTCTAAGGTATTTAGGGAGCACTTTCTGAGGTACTGAGTGAGAACTATCTGAGGTACTGAGGGAGCCGTTTCTGAGGTATTGAGGGAGCACTTTCTGACGTACTGAGGAAGCACTTTCTGAGGTTCTGAGCGAGTTCTATCTGAAGTACTGCGGGAGAACTATCTGAGGTACTGAGGGACCACTTTCTGAAGTATTGAGGGAGCACTTTCTGAGGTATTGAGGGAGCACTATATGAGGCACTGAGGGAGAACTATCTGAGGTATTGATGGAGCACTTTCTGAGGTATTGAGGGAGCACTATCAGAGGTACTGAGGGAGCACTTTCTGAGGTACAGAGGAAGCACCTTCTGAGGTATTGAGTGAGCAATATCTGAGGTACTGAGGGAGCACTATCTGAGGTATTGAGGAAGCACTTTCTGAGTTATTAAGGGAGCACTTTCTGAGGTATAGAGGGAGCACTATCTGAGGTACTGAGGGAGCACTTTCTGAGGTATTGAGGAAGGACTTTCTGAGGTATTGAGGGAGCACTTTCAGAGGTACTGAGGGAGCACTTTCTGAGGTATTGAGGAAGCACTTTCTGAGGTATTGAGGGAGCACTTTCTGAGGTATTGAGGAATCACTCTCTGAGGTACTGAGGGAGAACTATCTGAGGTATTGATGGAGCACATTCTGAGGTATTGATGAAGCACTTTCTGAGATACTGAGGGTGCACTTTCTGAGGTACTGATGGAGAACTATCTGAGGTACGGAGGGAGAACTTTCTGAGGTACTGAGTGAGAACTATCTGAGGTATTGAGGGAGCAGTTTCTGAGGTATTGAGGGAGCACGTTTTGACGTACTGAGGAAGAACTATCTGAGGTACGGAGGGAGAACTTTCTGAGGTACTGAGTTAGAACTATCTGAGGTATTGAGGGAGACCTATCTGAGGTATTGAGGGAGCACTTTCTGAGGTATTGTGGGAGTACTATCTGAGGCATAGAGGGAGAACTATCTGAGATATTGAGGGAGCACTTTCAGAGGGATTGAGGGATAACTATCTGAGGTATTGAGGGAGCACTTTCTGAGGTATTGAGGAAGCACTTTCTGACGTACTGAGAGAGAACTATCTGAGGTACTGAGGGAGCACTTTCTGAGGTACTGAGGGAGAACTATCTGAGGTATTGAGGGAGAACTATCTGAGGTATTGTGGGAGCACTATCTGAGGCATTGAGGGAGAACTATCTGAGGTATTGAGGGAGCACTTTCAGAGGTATTGACGGAGAACTATCTGAGGCATTGAGGGAGCACTATCTGAGGTACGGGGGGTGCACTTTCTGAGGTACTGATGGAGAACTATCTGAGGTACTGAGGGAGAACGTTCGGAGGTACTGAGGAAGCACTATCTGAGGTCCTGAGCGAGTACTATCTGAGGTATTGATGGAGCAATTTCTGAGGTATTGAGGGAGCACTATCTGAGGTACAGAGGGAGCACTTTCTGAGGTATTGAGGAAGCACATTCTGAGGTACTGAGGAAGCACACTCTGAGGTACTGAGGGTGAACTATCTGAGGTATGGTTGGAGCACTTTCTGAGGTATTGTGGGAGCATTATGTGAGGTAATGAGGGAGCACGTTCTGACGTATTGAGGAAGCACTTTCTGAGGTATTGAGGAAGCACTTTATGTGGCATTGAGGGAGCACTTTCTGAGGTATTGAGGGAGCACTATCTGAGGTACTGAGGGTGCACTTTCTGAGGTATTGAGGAGGCACTTTCTGAGGTATTGAGGGAACACTTTCTGAGGTATTGAGGAAGCACTTTCTGTGGTACTGAGGGAAAACTATCTGAGGTACTGAGGTAGCACTATCTGCGGTATTGAGGGAGCACTATCTGAGGCATTGAGGGAGCACTATCTGAGGTACTGAGGGAGCACTTTCTGAGGTACTGATAGATAACTATCTGAGGTTCTGAGGGAGAACTTTCGGAGGTACTGAGGGAGCAAGTTCTGAGGTATTGATGGAGCACTTTCTGAGGTGTTGAGGAAGTACTTTCTGAGGTACTGAGGGAGCACTTTCTGAGGTACAGAGGAAGCACTTTATGAAGCATTGAGTGAGCACTATCTGACGTATTGTGGAAGCACTTTCTGAGCTATTGAGGGAGCACTTTCTGAGGTATAGAGGGAGCACTATCTGAGGTGCTGAGGGAGCACTTTCTGAGGTATTGAGGAAACATTTTCTGAGGTATTGACGGCGCACTTTCTGAGGTATTGAGGAAGCACTTTCTGAGTTACTGAGGAGAGCACTTTCTGAGGTATTGAGGAAGCACTTTCTGAGGTATTGAGGATACACTTTCTGAGGTATTGAGGAAGCACTTTCTGAGTTACTGAGGGACCACTTTCTGAGGTACTGAGGGAGCACATTCTGAGGTATTGAGGAAGCACTTTCTGAGGTTTTGAGGGAGCACTTTCTGAGGTACTGAGAGAGCACTTTCTGAGGTATTGAGGAAGCACTCTCTGAGGTACTGAGGGACAACTATCTGAGGTACTGAGGGAGCACTATCTGAGGTACTGAGAGAACAAGGTCTGAGGTATTCAGGAAGCACTCTCTAAGGTCCTGAGGGAGAACTATCAGAGGTACTTAGGGAGAACTATCTGACGTACTGAGCGAGCACTTTCTGAGGTATTAAGGGGGCACTAACTGAGGCATTGAGGGAGCAATATCTGAGGTACGGAAGGGGAACTTTCTAAGGTATTTAGGGAGCACTTTCTGAGGTACTGAGTGAGAACTATCTGAGGTACTGAGGGAGCCGTTTCTGAGGTATTGAGGGAGCACTTTCTGACGTACTGAGGAAGCACTTTCTGAGGTTCTGAGCGAGTTCTATCTGAAGTACTGCGGGAGAACTATCTGAGGTACTGAGGGACCACTTTCTGAAGTATTGAGGGAGCACTTTCTGAGGTATTGAGGGAGCACTATATGAGGCACTGAGGGAGAACTATCTGAGGTATTGATGGAGCACTTTCTGAGGTATTGAGGGAGCACTATCAGAGGTACTGAGGGAGCACTTTCTGAGGTACAGAGGAAGCACCTTCTGAGGTATTGAGTGAGCAATATCTGAGGTACTGAGGGAGCACTATCTGAGGTATTGAGGAAGCACTTTCTGAGTTATTAAGGGAGCACTTTCTGAGGTATAGAGGGAGCACTATCTGAGGTACTGAGGGAGCACTTTCTGAGGTATTGAGGAAGGACTTTCTGAGGTATTGAGGGAGCACTTTCAGAGGTACTGAGGGAGCACTTTCTGAGGTATTGAGGAAGCACTTTCTGAGGTATTGAGGGAGCACTTTCTGAGGTATTGAGGAAGCACTTTCTGAGGTATTGAGGGAGCACTTTCTGATGTACTGAGGGAGCACTTTCTGAGGTATTGAAGAAGCACTTTCTGAGGTATTGAGGGCGCACTTTCTGAGGTACTGAGGGAGTACATTCTGAGGTATTGCGGAAGCACTTTCTGAGGTACTGAGTGAGCACTACCTGAGGTATTGAGGATGCACTTTCTGAATATTGAGGAAGCACTTTCTGAGGTATTGAGGGAGCACTTTCTGAGGTACTGAGGGTGCACATTCTGAGGTACTGAGGGAGCCGTTTCTGAGGTATTGAGGGAACACTTTCTGAGATACTGAGGGAGCACTTTCTGAGGTATTGAGGGAGCACTGTCTGAGGTACTGAGGGAGCACTTTCTGAGGTATTGAGGGAGCACTATCTGAGGTACTGAGGGAACAAGTTCTGAGGTATTCAGGAAGCAGTCTCTGCGGTACTGATGGAGAACTATCTGAGGTACTGAGGGAGAACTCTCTGAGGTACTGACGGAGCACTTTCTGAGGTATTAAGGGAGCACTTTCTGATGTATTTTGGGAGCACTTTCTGAGGTACTAAGTGAGAACATAGAACATAGAACATAGAAGAATACAGCGCAGTACAGGCCCTTCGGCCCTCGATGTTGCGCCGATCCAAGCCCACCTAACCTACACTAGCCCACTATCCTCCATTGAGGATAGTGGGCTAGTGTAGGTTAGGTGTAGAACTATCTGAGGGACTGAGGAAGCACTATCTGAGGTTCTGAGCGAGTACTATCTGAGGTACTGAGCGAGCACTTTCTGAGGTATTGAGGGAGCACTTTTTGAGGTACTGTGGGAGCCGTTTCTGAGGTATTGAGGGAGCACTTTCTGACGTACTGAGGAAGCACTTTCTGAGGTTCTGAGCGAGTTCTATCTGAAGTACTGCGGGAGAACTATCTGAGGTACTGAGGGACCACTTTCTGAAGTATTGAGGGAGCACTATCTGAGGTATTGAGGGAGCACTATCTGAGGCACTGAGGGAGAACTATCTGAGGTATTGATGGAGCACTTTCTGAGGTATTGAGGGAGCACTATCAGAGGTACTGAGGGAGCACTTTCTGAGGTACAGAGGAAGCACTTTCTGAGGTATTGAGTGAGCACTATCTGAGGTACTGAGGGAGCACTATCTGAGGTATTGAGGAAGCACTTTCTGAGTTATTAAGGGAGCACTTTCTGAGGTATAGAGGGAGCACTATCTGAGGTACTGAGGGAGCACTTTCTGAGGTATTGAGGAAGGACTTTCTGAGGTATTGAGGGAGCACTTTCAGAGGTACTGAGGGAGCACTTTCTGAGGTATTGAGGAAGCACTTTCTGAGGTATTGAGGGAGCACTTTCTGAGGTTTTGAGGAAGCACTTTCTGAGGTATTGAGGGAGCACTTTCTGAGGTATTGAAGAAGCACTTTCTGAGGTATTGAGGGCGCACTTTCTGAGGTACTGAGGGAGTACATTGTGAGGTATTGAGGAAGCAATTTCTGAGGTACTGAGGGAGCACTCTCTGTGGTATTGAGGAAGCACTTTCTGAATATTGAGGAAGCACTTTCTGAGGTATTGAGGGAGCACTTTCTGAGGTACTGAGGGTGCACTTTCTGAGGTATTGAGGAAGCACTTTCTGAGTTATTGAGGGAGCACTTTCTGAGATACTGAGGGAGCACTTTCTGAGGTATTGAGGAACCACTCTCTGAGTACTGAGGGAGAACGATCTGTGGTATTGATGGAGCACTTTCTTAGGTATTGAGAAGCACTGTCTGAGGTACTGAGGGAGAACTTTCTGAGGTATTGAGGGAGCACTCTCTGAGGTACTGAGGGAACAAGTTCTGAGGTATTCAGGAAGCAGTCTCTGCGGTACTGATGGAGAACTATCTGAGGTACTGAGGGAGAACTCTCGGAGGTACTGACGGAGCACTTTCTGAGGTATTAAGGGAGCACTTTCTGAGGTATTTTGGGAGCACTTTCTGAGGTACTAAGTGAGAACATAGAACATAGAACATAGAAGAATACAGCGCAGTACAGGCCCTTCGGCCCTCGATGTTGCGCCGATCCAAGCCCACCTAACCTACATTAGCCCACTATCCTCCATTGAGGATAGTGGGCTAGTGTAGGTTAGGTGTAGAACTATCTGAGGTACTGAGGGAGAACTATCTGAGGTACTGAGGGAGCAGTTTCTGAGGTATTGAGGGAGAACTTTCTGATGTACTGAGGAAGCACTATCTGAGGTTCTGAGCGAGTACTATCTGAGGTACTGAGCGAGCACTTTCTGAGGTATTGAGGGAGCACTTTTTGAGGTACTGCGGGAGCACTATCTGAGGTATTGAGGGAGAACTATCTGAGGTATTGTGGGAGCACTATCTGAGGCATTGAGGGAGAACTATCTGAGGTATTGAGGGAGCACTTTCAGAGGTATTGAGGGAGAACCATCTGACGTATTGAGGGAGCACTATCTGAGGTATTGAGGGAGAACTATCTGAGGTATTGAGGAGCACTATCTGAAGTATTGAGGGAGAAATTTAAGAGGAATTGAGCGAGCACTTTCAGAGGTTTTGAGGGAGAACTATCTGAGGTATTGAAGGAGAACTATCTTAGGTATTGAGGGAGCACTCTCTGAGGTATTGATGGAGCACTTTCTGAGGTATAGAGGTAGCACTTTCTGAAGTAGTGAGGGGACACTCTCTGAGGTATTGAGGGAGCACTTTCGAGGTATTGAGGGAGAACTACCTGAGGTATTGAGGGAGCACTTTCTGAGGTTCTGAGGAAGCACTATCTGAGGTATTGAGGGAGCACCTTCTGAGGTACTGAGGAATCACTATCAGAGGTACTGAGGGAGCACTTTCTGAGGTACTGAGGGAGAACTATCAGAGGTACTGAGGGACCACCTTCTAAAGTATTGAGGGAGCACATTCTGAGGTATTGAGGGACCACTATCTGAGGTATTGAGGAAGCACTTTCTGAGGTATTGAGGGAGCACTTTCTGAGGTATTGAGGGAGCACTATCTGAGGTACTGAGGTAGCACTTTCTGAGGTATAGAGAAAGCACTTTCTGAGGTATTGAAGAACCAATTTCTGAGGTATTGAGGGAGCACTTTCTGAGGTATTGAGGGAGCACGATCTGAGGTTCTGAGGGAGCACTTTCTGTGGTATTGAGGAAGCATTTTCTTAGGTATTGAGGAAGCACTTTCTGAGGTATTGAGGGAGCACTTTCTGAGGTTCTGAGGGAGCACTTTCTGAGGTATTGAGGAAGCACTTTCTGAGGTATTGAGGGAGAACTTTCTGAGGTACTGAGGGAGCACTTTCTGAAGTATTGAGGGTGCACTATCTGAAGTACTGAGGGAGCACTTTCTGAGTTATTGAGGAAGAACTCTCTGAAGTACTGAGGTAGAACTATCTGTGGTATTGATGGAGCAGTTTCTGAGGTATTGACGAAGCACTTTCTGAGGTTCTGAGGGAGCACTTTCTGAGGTATTGAGGGAGCACTATCTGAGGTACTGAGGGGACAAGTTCTGAGGTATTGAGGAAGCACTCACTGAGGTACTGAGGGAGAACTATCTGAGGTACTGTGTGAGAACTATCTGACGTACTGAACGATCACTTCCTGAGGTATTAAGGGGGCACTATCTGAGGCATTGAGGGAAGCAATATCTGAGGTACGGAATGTGCACATTCTGAGGTATTGAGGGAGCACTTTTTGACGTACTGAGGAAGCATTTTCTGAGGTTCTGAGCGAGTACTATCTGAGAGACTGAGGGACCACTTTCTGAAGTATTGAGGGAGCACATTCTGAGGTATTTTGGGAGCACTTTCTGATGCACTGAGTAAGAACATAGAACATAGAAGAATACAGCGCAGTACAGGCCCTTCGGCCCTCGATGTTGCGCCGATCCAAGTCCACCTAACCTACACTAGCCCACTATCCTCCATTGAGGATAGTGGGCTAGTGTAGGTTAGGTGTAGAACTATCTGAGGTACTGAGGGAGAACTATCTGAGGTACTATGGGAGCAGTTTCTGAGGTATTGAGGGAGCACTTTCTGAGGTTCTGAGCGAGTACTATCTGAGGTACTGAGCGAGCACTTTCTGAGGTATTGAGGGAGCACTTTCTGAGGTACTGCGGGAGCACGATCTGAGGTATTGAGGGTGAATTATCTGAGGTATTGTGGGAGCACTATCTGAGGCATTGAGGGAGAACTATCTGAGGTATTGAGGGAGCACTTTCAGAGGTATTGAGGGAGAACTATCTGAGGTATTGAGGGAGCACTATCTGAGGTATTGAGGGAGAACTGTCTGAGGTATTGAGGAGCACTATCTGAAGTATTGAGGGAGAACTATCAGAGGTACTGAGCTAGCACTTTCAGAGGTTTTGAGGGAGAACTATCTGAGATATTGAAGGAGAACTATCTTAGGTATTGAGGGAGCACTCTCGGAGGTATTGATGGAGCACTTTCGAGGTATTGAGGGAGAACTACCTGAGGTATTGAGGGAGCACCTTCTGAGGTACTGAGGAATCACTATCAGAGGTACTGAGGGAGAACTATCTGAGGTACTGAGGGAGAACTATCTGAGGTACTGAGTGACCACCTTCTGAAGTATTGAGGGAGCACATTCTAAGGTATTGATAGACCACTATCTGAGGTATTGAGGAGGCACTTTCTGAGGTATTGAGGGAGCACTTTCTGAGGTATTGAGGGAGCACTATCTGAGGTACTGAGGGTGCACTTTCTGAGGTATTGAGGAAGAACTCTCTGAGGTATTGAGGTAGAACTATGTGGTATTGATGGAGCACTTTCTGAGGTATTGAGGAAGCACTTTCTGAGGTACTGAGGGAGCACTTTCTGAGGTATTGAGGGATCACTATCTGAGGTACTGAGAGAGCACTTTCTGAGGTATTGAGGAAGAACTCTCTGAGGTACTGAGGTAGAACTATCTGTGGTATTGATGGAGCACTTTCTGCGGTTTTTAAGAAGCACTTTCTGAGGTACTGAGGGAGCACTTTCTGAGGTATTGAGGGTGCACTATCTGAAGTACTGAGGGAGCACTTTCTGAGATATTGAGGAAGAACTCTCTGAGGTACTGAGGTAGAACTATCTGTGGTATTGATGGAGCACTTTCTGAGGTATTGAGGAAGCACTTTCTGAGGTACTGAGGGAGCACTTTCCGTGGTATTGAGGGATCACTATCTGAGGTACTGAGGGGACAAGTTCTGAGGTATTGAGGAAGCACTCACTGAGGTACTGAGGGAGAACTATCTGAGGTACTGAGGGAGAACTATCTGACGTACTGAGCGAGCACTTCCTGAGGTATTAAGGGGGCACTATCTGAGGCATTGAGGGAGCAATATCTGAGGTACGGAATGAGCACTTTCTGAGGTATTGAGGGAGCACTTTCTGACGTACTGAGGAAGCACTTTCTGAGGTTCTGAGCGAGTACTATCTGAGGTACTGAGGGAGAACTATCTGAGGTACTGAGGGACCACTTTCTGAAGTATTGAGGGAGCACTTTCTGAGGTATTTTGGGAGCAATTTCTGAGGTACTAAGTGAGAACATAGAACATAGAACATAGAAGAATACAGCGCTGTACAGGTTCTTCGGCCCTCGATGTTGCGCCGATCCAAGCCCACCTAACCTACATTAGCCCACTATCCTCCATTGAGGATAGTGGGCTAGTGTAGGTTAGGTGTAGAACTATCTGAGGTACTGAGGGAGAACTATCTGAGGTACTGTGGGAGCAGTTTCTGAGGTATTGAGGGAGCACTTTCTGACGTACTGAGGAAGCACTATCTGAGGTTCTGGGCGAGTACTATCTGAGGTACTGAGCGAACACTTTCTGAGGTATTGAGGGAGCACTTTCTGAGGTACTGCGGGAGCACGATCTGAGGTATTGAGGGAGAATTATCTGAAGTATTGTGGGAGCACTATCTGAGGCATTGAGGGAGAACTATCTGAGGTATTGAGGGAGCACTTTCAGAGGTATTGAGGGAGAACTATCTGAGGTATTGAGGGAGAACTATCTGAGGTATTGAGGAGCACTATCTGAAGTATTGAGGGAGAACTATCAGAGGTATTGAGCGAGCACTTTCAGAGGTTTTGTGGGAGAACTATCTGAGGTATTGAAGGAGAACTATCTTAGGTATTGAGGGAGCACTCTCTGAGGTATTGATGGAGCACTTTCTGAGGTATTGAGGTAGCACATTCTGAGGTAGTGAGGGGACACTCTCTGAGGTATTGAGGGAGCACTTTCGAGGTATTGAGGGAGAACTACCTGAGGTATTGAGGGAGCACTTTCTGAGGTACTGAGGAAGCACTATCTGAGGTATTGAGGGAGCAACCTCTGAGGTACTGAGGAATCACTATCAGAGGTACTGAGGGAGCACTTTCTAAGGGACTGAGGGAGAACTATCTGAGGTACTGAGGGACCACCGTCTGAAGTATTGAGGGAGCACATTCTGAGGTATTGAGGGAGCACTATTTGAGGTATTGAGGAAGCACTTTCTGAGGTATTGAGGGAGCACTTTCTGAGGTATTGAGGGAGCACTATCTGAGGTACTGAGGGAGCACTTTCTGAGGTATAGAGAAAGCACTTTCTGAGGTTTTGAAGAACCAATTTCTGAGGTATTGAGGCAGCTCTATCTGAGGTATTGAGGAATCACTTTCTGAGTTATTGAGGGAGCACTTTCTGAGGTACTGAGGGCGCACTTTCTGAAGTATTGAGGGTGCACTATCTGAAGTACTGAGGGAGCACTTTCTGAGGAATTGAGGAAGAACTCTCTGAGGTACTGAGGTAGAACTATGTGTGGTATTGATGGAACACTTTCTGAGGTATTGAGGGAGCACTATCTGAGGTACTGAGGGGACAAGTTCTGAGGTATTGAGGAAGCACTCACTGAGGTACTGAGGGAGAACTATCTGAGGTACTGTGTGAGAACTATCTGACGTACTGAGCGAACACTTCCTGAGGTATTAAGGGGGCACTATCTGAGGCATTGAGGAAGCAACATCTGAGGTACGGAATGAGCACTTTCTGAGGTATTGAGGGAGCACTTTCTGACGTACTGAGGAAGCACTTTCTGAGGTTCTGAGCGAGTACTATCTGAGGTACTGAGTGACCACTTTCTGAAGTATTGAGGGAGAACTTTCTGAGGTATTTTGGGGGCACTTTCTGAGGCACTGAGTAAGAACATAGAACATAGAACATAGAAGAATACAGCGCAGTACAGGCCCTTCGGCCCTCGATGTTGCGCCGATCCCAGCCCACCTAACCTACACTAGCCCACTATCCTCCATTGAGGATAGTGGGCTAGTGTAGGTTAGGTGTAGACCTATCTGAGGTACTGAGGGAGAACTATCTGAGGTACTGTGGGAGCAGTTTCTGAGGTATTGAGGGAGCACTTTCTGACGTACTGAGGAAGCACTATCTGAGGTTCTGAGCGAGTACTATCTGAGGTACTGAGCGAGCACTTTCTGAGGTATTGAGGGAGCACTTTCTGAGGTACTGCGGGAGCACGATCTGAGGTATTGAGGGAGAATTATCTGAGGTATTGTGGGAGCACTATCTGAGGCATTCAGGGAGAACTATCTGAGGTATTGAGGGAGCACTTTCAGAGGTATTGAGGGAGAACTATCTGAGGTATTGAGGGAGCACTATCTGAGGTATTGAGGGAGAACTATCAGAGGTATTGAGCGAGCACTTTCAGAGGTTTTGTGGGAGAACTATCAGAGGTATTGAGCGAGCACTTTCAGAGGTTTTGAGGGAGAACTATCTGAGGTATTGAAGGAGAACTATCTTAGGTATTGAGGGAGCACTCTCTGAGGTATTGATGGAGCACTTTCTGAGGTATTGAGGTAGCACTTTCTGAGGTAGTGAGGGGACACTCTCTGAGGTATTGAGGGAGCACTTTCTGAGGTATTGAGGGAGAACTACCTGAGGGATTGAGGGAGCACTTTCTGAGGTACTGAGGAAGCACTATCTGAGGTATTGAGGGAGCACCTTCTGAGGTACTGAGGAATCACTATCAGAGGTACTGAGGGAGCACTTTCTGAGGTTCTGAGGGAGAACTATCTGAGGAATTGAGGGACCACCTTCTGAAGTATTGAGGGAGCACATTCTAAGGTATTGAGTGACCACTATCTGAGGTATTGAGGAGGCACTTTCTGAGGTATTGAGGGAGCACTTTCTGTGGTATTGAGGGAGCACTATCTGAGGTACTGAGGGAGCACTTTCTGAGGTATTGAGGAAGAAATCTCTGAGGTACTGAGGTAGAACTATCTGTGGTATTGATGGAGCACTTTCTGAGGTATTGAGGAAGCACTTTCGGAGATACTGAGGGTGCACTTTCTGAGGTACTGATGGAGAACTATCTGAGGTACGGAGGGAACAAGTTCTGAGGTATTGAGGAATCACTCTCTGAGGTACTGAGGGAGAACTATCTGAGGTATTGATGGAGCACATTCTGAGGTATTGATGAAGCACTTTCTGAGATACTGAGGGTGCACTTTCTGAGGTACTGATGGAGAACTATCTGAGGTACGGAGGGAGAACTTTCTGAGGTATTGAGGGAGCACTTTCAGAGGTATTGAGGGAGCACTATCTGAGGTATTGAGGGAGAACTATCAGAGGTATTGAGCGAGCACTTTCAGAGGTTTTGTGGGAGAACTATCAGAGGTATTGAGCGAGCACTTTCAGAGGTTTTGAGGGAGAACTATCTGAGGTATTGAAGGAGAACTATCTTAGGTATTGAGGGAGCACTCTCTGAGGTATTGATGGAGCACTTTCTGAGGTATTGAGGTAGCACTTTCTGAGGTAGTGAGGGGACACTCTCTGAGGTATTGAGGGAGCACTTTCGAGGTATTGAGGGAGAACTACCTGAGGGATTGAGGGAGCACTTTCTGAGGTACTGAGGAAGCACTATCTGAGGTATTGAGGGAGCACCTTCTGAGGTACTGAGGAATCACTATCAGAGGTACTGAGGGAGCACTTTCTGAGGTTCTGAGGGAGAACTATCTGAGGAATTGAGGGACCACCTTCTGAAGTATTGAGGGAGCACATTCTAAGGTATTGAGTGACCACTATCTGAGGTATTGAGGAGGCACTTTCTGAGGTATTGAGGGAGCACTTTCTGTGGTATTGAGGGAGCACTATCTGAGGTACTGAGGGAGCACTTTCTGAGGTATTGAGGAAGAAATCTCTGAGGTACTGAGGTAGAACTATCTGTGGTATTGATGGAGCACTTTCTGAGGTATTGAGGAAGCACTTTCTGAGGTACTGAGGGAGCACTTTCTGAGGTATTGAGGGATCACTATCTGAGGTACTGAGGGAGCACTTTCTGAGGTATTGAGGAAGAACTCTCTGAGGTACTGAGGTAGAACTATCTGTGGTATTGATGGAGCACTTTCTGAGGTATAGAGAAAGCACTTTCTGAGGTATTGAAGAACCAATTTCTGAGGTATTGAGGGAGCACTATCTGAGGTATTGAGGAAGCACTTTCTGAGGTATTGAGGGAGCACTATCTGAGGTACTGAGGAAACACTTTCTGTGGTATTGAGGAAGCATTTTCTTAGTTATTGAGGAAGCACTTTCTGAGGTACTGAGGGAGCACTTTCTGAGGTACTGAGGGAGCACTTTCTGAGGTATTGAGGGTGCACTATCTGAAGTACTGAGGGAGCACTTTCTGTGGTATTGAGGAAGAACTCTCTGAGGTACTGAGGTAGAACTATCTGTGGTATTGATGGAGCACTTTCTGAGGTATTGAGGAAGCACTTTCTGAGGTACTGAGGGAGCACTTTCTGAGGTATTGAGGGATCACTATCTGAGGTACTGAGGGGACAAGTTCTGAGGTATTGAGGAAGCACTCACTGAGGTACTGAGGGAGAACTATCTGAGGTACTGAGGGAGAACTATCTGACGTACTGAGCGAGCACTTCCTGAGGTATTAAGGGGGCACTATCTGAGGCATTGAGGGAGCAATATCTGAGGTACGGAATGAGCACTTTCTGAGGTATTGAGGGAGCACTTTCTGACGTACTGAGGAAGCACTTTCTGAGGTTCTGAGCGAGTACTATCTGAGGTACTGAGGGAGAACTATCTGAGGTACTGAGGGACCACTTTCTGAAGTATTGAGGGAGCACTTTCTGAGGTATTTTGGGAGCAATTTCTGAGGTACTAAGTGAGAACATAGAACATAGAACATAGAAGAATACAGCGCAGTACAGGTCCTTCGGCCCTCGATGTTGCGCCGATCCAAGCCCACCTAACCTACATTAGCCCACTATCCTCCATTGAGGATAGTGGGCTAGTGTAGGTTAGGTGTAGAACTATCTGAGGTACTGAGGGAGAACTATCTGAGGTACTGTGGGAGCAGTTTCTGAGGTATTGAGGGAGCACTTTCTGACGTACTGAGGAAGCACTATCTGAGGTTCTGAGCGAGTACTATCTGAGGTACTGAGCGAGCACTTTCTGAGGTATTGAGGGAGCCCCTTCTGAGGTACTGTGGGAGCACGATCTGAGGTATTGAGGGAGAACTATCTGAGGTATTGTGGGAGCACTATCTGAGGCATTGAGGGAGAAATATCTGAGGTATTGAGGGAGCACTTTCAGAGGTATTGAGGGAGAACTATCTGAGGTTTTGAGGGAGAACTATCTGAGGTATTGAAGGAGAACTATCTTAGGTATTGAGGGAGCACTCTCTGAGGTATTGATGGAAAACTTTCTGAGGTATTGAGGTAGCACTTTCTGAGGTAGTGAGGGGACACTCTCTGAGGTATTGAGGGAGCACTTTCGAGGTATTGAGGGAGAACTACCTGAGGGATTGAGGGAGCACTTTCTGAGGTACTGAGGAAGCACTATCTGAGGTATTGAGGGAGCACCTTCTGAGGTACTGAGGAATCACTATCAGAGGTACTGAGGGAGCACTTTCTGAGGTTCTGAGGGAGAACTATCTGAGGAATTGAGGGACCACCTTCTGAAGTATTGAGGGAGCACATTCTAAGGTATTGAGTGACCACTATCTGAGGTATTGAGGAGGCACTTTCTGAGGTATTGAGGGAGCACTTTCTGTGGTATTGAGGGAGCACTATCTGAGGTACTGAGGGAGCACTTTCTGAGGTATTGAGGAAGAAATATCTGAGGTACTGAGGTAGAACTATCTGTGGTATTGATGGAGCACTTTCTGAGGTATTGAGGAAGCACTTTCTGAGGTACTGAGGGAGCACTTTCTGAGGTATTGAGGGATCACTATCTGAGGTACTGAGGGAGCACTTTCTGAGGTATTGAGGAAGAACTCTCTGAGGTACTGAGGTAGAACTATCTGTGGTATTGATGGAGCACTTTCTGAGGTATAGAGAAAGCACTTTCTGAGGTATGGAAAAACCAATTTCTGAGGTATTGAGGGAGCACTATCTGAGGTATTGAGGAAGCACTTTCTGAGGTATTGAGGGAGCACTATCTGAGGTACTGAGGAAACACTTTCTGTGGTATTGAGGAAGCATTTTCTTAGTTATTGAGGAAGCACTTTCTGAGGTACTGAGGGAGCACTTTCTGAGGTACTGAGGGAGCACTTTCTGAGGTATTGAGGGTGCACTATCTGAAGTACTGAGGGAGCACTTTCTGTGGTATTGAGGAAGAACTCTCTGAGGTACTGAGGTAGAACTATCTGTGGTATTGATGGAGCACTTTCTGAGGTATTGAGGAAGCACTTTCTGAGGTACTGAGGGAGCACTTTCTGAGGTATTGAGGGATCACTATCTGAGGTACTGAGGGGACAAGTTCTGAGGTATTGAGGAAGCACTCACTGAGGTACTGAGGGAGAACTATCTGAGGTACTGAGGGAGAACTATCTGACGTACTGAGCGAGCACTTCCTGAGGTATTAAGGGGGCACTATCTGAGGCATTGAGGGAGCAATATCTGAGGTACGGAATGAGCACTTTCTGAGGTATTGAGGGAGCACTTTCTGACGTACTGAGGAAGCACTTTCTGAGGTTCTGAGCGAGTACTATCTGAGGTACTGAGGGAGAACTATCTGAGGTACTGAGGGACCACTTTCTGAAGTATTGAGGGAGCACTTTCTGAGGTATTTTGGGAGCAATTTCTGAGGTACTAAGTGAGAACATAGAACATAGAACATAGAAGAATACAGCGCAGTACAGGTCCTTCTGCCCTCGATGTTGCGCCGATCCAAGCCCACCTAACCTACATTAGCCCACTATCCTCCATTGAGGGAGCAGTGGGAGCAGTTTCTGAGGTATTGAGGGAGCACTTTCTGACGTACTGAGGAAGCACTATCTGAGGTTCTGAGCGAGTACTATCTGAGGTACTGAGCGAGCACTTTCTGAGGTATTGAGGGAGCCCCTTCTGAGGTACTGCGGGAGCACGATCTGAGGTATTGAGGGAGAACTATCTGAGGTATTGTGGGAGCACTATCTGAGGCATTGAGGGAGAAATATCTGAGGTATTGAGGGAGCACTTTCAGAGGTATTGAGGGAGAACTATCTGAGGTATTGAGGGAGAACTATCTGAGGTATTGAGGAGCACTATCTGAAGTATTGAGGGAGAACTATCAGAGGTATTGAGCGAGCACTTTCAGAGGTTTTGTGGGAGAACTATCTGAGGTATTGAAGGAGAACTATCTTCGGTATTGAGGGAGCACTCTCTGAGGTATTGATGGAGCACTTTCTGAGGTATTGAGGTAGCACTTTCTGAGGTAGTGAGGGGACACTCTCTGAGGTATTGAGGGAGCACTTTCGAGGTATTGACGGAGAACTACCTGAGGTATTGAGGGAGCACTTTCTGAGGTACTGAGGAAGCAATATCTGAGGTATTGAGGGAGCACCTTCTGAGGTACTGAGGAATCACTATCAGAGGTACTGAGGGAGCACTTTCTAAGGGACTGAGGGAGAACTATCTGAGGTACTGAGGGACCACCGTCTGAAGTATTGAGGGAGCACATTCTGAGGTATTGAGGGAGCACTATTTGAGGTATTGAGGAAGCACTTTCTGAGGTATTGAGGGTGCACTATCTGAAGTACTGAGGGAGCACTTTCTGAGGAATTGAGGAAGAACTCTCTGAGGTACTGAGGTAGAACTATGTGTGGTATTGATGGAGCACTTTCTGAGGTATTGAGGAAGCACTTTCTGAGGTATTGAGGGAGCACTATCTGAGGTACTGAGGGGACAAGTTCTGAGGTATTGAGGAAGCACTCACTGAGGGACTGAGGGAGAACTATCTGAGGTACTGTGTGAGAACTATCTGACGTACTGAGCGAACACTTCCTGAGGTATTAAGGGGGCACTATCTGAGGCATTGAGGAAGCAATATCTGAGGTACGGAATGAGCACTTTCTGAGGTATTGAGGGAGCACTTTCTGACGTACTGAGGAAGCAATTTCTGAGGTTCTGAGCGCATACTATCTGAGGTACTGAGTGACCACTTTCTGAAGTATTGAGGGAGAACTTTCTGAGGTATTTTGGGGGCACTTTCTGAGGCACTGAGTAAGAACATAGAACATAGAACATAGAAGAATACAGCGCAGTACAGGCCCTTCGGCCCTCGATGTTGCGCCGATCCCAGCCCACCTAACCTACACTAGCCCACTATCCTCCATTGAGGATAGTGGGCTTGTGTAGGTTAGGTGTAGAACTATCTGAGGTACTGAGGGAGAACTATCTGAGGTACTGTGGGAGCAGTTTCTGAGGTATTGAGGGAGCACTTTCTGACGTACTGAGGAAGCACTATCTGAGGTTCTGAGCGAGTACTATCTGAGGTACTGAGCGAGCACTTTCTGAGGTATTGAGGGAGCACTTTCTGAGGTACTGCGGGAGCACGATCTGAGGTATTGAGGGAGAATTATCTGAGGTATTGTGGGAGCACTTTCAGAGGTATTGAGGGAGAACTATCTGAGGTATTGAGGGAGCACTATCTGAGGTATTGAGGGAGAACTATCAGAGGTATTGAGCGAGCACTTTCAGAGGTTTTGTGGGTTAAATATCAGAGGTATTGAGCGAGCACTTTCAGAGGTTTTAAGGGAGAACTATCTGAGGTATTGAAGGAGAACTATCTTAGGTATTGAGGGAGCACCCTCTGAGGTATTGATGGAGCACTTTCTGAGGTATTGAGGGAGCACTTTCTGAGGTAGTGAGGGATAACTACCTGAGGGATTGAGGGAGCACTTTCTGAGGTACTGAGGAAGCACTATCTGAGGTATTGAGGGAGCACCTTCTGAGGTACTCAGGAATCACTATCAGAGGTACTGAGGGAGCACTTTCTGAGGTTCTGAGGGAGAACTATCTGAGGTATTGAGGGACCACCTTCTGAAGTATTGAGGGAGCACATTCTAAGGTATTGAGTGACCACTATCTGAGGTATTGAGGAGGCACTTTCTGAGGTATTGAGGGAGCACTTTCTGTGGTATTGAGGGAGCACTATCTGAGGTACTGAGGGAGCACTTTCTGAGGTATTGAGGAAGAAATCTCTGAGGTACTGAGGTAGAACTATCTGTGGTATTGATGGAGCACTTTCTGAGGTATTGAGGAAGCACTTTCTGAGGTACTGAGGGAGCACTTTCTGAGGTATTGAGGGATCACTATCTGAGGTACTGAGGGAGCACTTTCTGAGGTATTGAGGAAGAACTCTCTGAGGTACTGAGGTAGAACTATCTGTGGTATTGATGGAGCACTTTCTGAGGTATAGAGAAAGCACTTTCTGAGGTATTGAAGAACCAATTTCTGAGGTATTGAGGGAGCACTATCTGAGGTATTGAGGAAGCACTTTCTGAGGTATTGAGGGAGCACTATCTGAGGTACTGAGGAAACACTTTCTGTGGTATTGAGGAAGCATTTTCTTAGTTATTGAGGAAGCACTTTCTGAGGTACTGAGGGAGCACTTTCTGAGGTACTGAGGGAGCACTTTCTGAGGTATTGAGGGTGCACTATCTGAAGTACTGAGGGAGCACTTTCTGTGGTATTGAGGAAGAACTCTCTGAGGTACTGAGGTAGAACTATCTGTGGTATTGATGGAGCACTTTCTGAGGTATTGAGGAAGCACTTTCTGAGGTACTGAGGGAGCACTTTCTGAGGTATTGAGGGATCACTATCTGAGGTACTGAGGGGACAAGTTCTGAGGTATTGAGGAAGCACTCACTGAGGTACTGAGGGAGAACTATCTGAGGTACTTTGGGAGAACTATCTGACGTACTGAGCGAGCACTTCCTGAGGTATTAAGGGGGCACTATCTGAGGCATTGAGGGAGCAATATCTGAGGTACGGAATGAGCACTTTCTGAGGTATTGAGGGAGCACTTTCTGACGTACTGAGGAAGCACTTTCTGAGGTTCTGAGCGAGTACTATCTGAGGTACTGAGGGAGAACTATCTGAGGTACTGAGGGACCACTTTCTGAAGTATTAGGGAGCACTTTCTGAGGTATTTTGGGAGCAATTTCTGAGGTACTAAGTGAGAACATAGAACATAGAACATAGAAGAATACAGCGCAGTACAGGTCCTTCGGCCCTCGATGTTGCGCCGATCCAAGCCCACCTAACCTACATTAGCCCACTATCCTCCATTGAGGATAGTGGGCTAGTGTAGGTTAGGTGTAGAACTATCTGAGGTACTGAGGGAGAACTATCTGAGGTACTGTGGGAGCAGTTTCTGAGGTATTGAGGGAGCACTTTCTGACGTACTGAGGAAGCACTATCTGAGGTTCTGAGCGAGTACTATCTGAGGTACTGAGCGAGCACTTTCTGAGGTATTGAGGGAGCCCCTTCTGAGGTACTGCGGGAGCATGATCTGAGGTATTGAGGGAGAACTATCTGAGGTATTGTGGGAGCACTATCTGAGGCATTGAGGGAGAAATATCTGAGGTATTGAGGTAGCACTTTCAGAGGTATTGAGGGAGAACTATCTGAGGTATTGAGGAGCACTATCTGAAGTATTGAGGGAGAACTATCAGAGGTATTGAGCGAGCACTTTCAGAGGTTTTGTGGGAGAACTATCTGAGGTATTGAAGGAGAACTATCTTAGGTATTGAGGGAGCACTCTCTGAGGTATTGATGGAGCACTTTCTGAGGTATTGAGGTAGCACTTTCTGAGGTAGTGAGGGGACACTCTCTGAGGTATTGAGGGAGCACTTTCGAGGTATTGAGGGAGAACTACCTGAGGTATTGAGGGAGCACTTTCTTAAGGTACTGAGGAAGCACTATCTGAGGTATTGAGGGAGCACCTTCTGAGGTACTGAGGAATCACTATCAGAGGTACTGAGGGAGCACTTTCTAAGGGACTGAGGGAGAACTATCTGAGGTACTGAGGGACCACCGTCTGAAGTATTGAGGGAGCACATTCTGAGGTATTGAGGGAGCACTATTTGAGGTATTGAGGAAGCACTTTCTGAGGTATTGAGGGAGCACTTTCTGAGGTATTGAGGGAGCACTATCTGAGGTACTGAGGGAGCACTTTCTGAGGTATAGAGAAAGCACTTTCTGAGGTTTTGAAGAACCAATTTCTGAGGTATTGAGGCAGCTCTATCTGAGGTATTGAGGAATCACTTTCTGAGTTATTGAGGGAGCACTTTCTGAGGTACTGAGGGCGCACTTTCTGAAGTATTGAGGGTGCACTATCTGAAGTACTGAGGGAGCACTTTCTGAGGAATTGAGGAAGAACTCTCTGAGGTACTGAGGTAGAACTATGTGTGGTATTGATGGAGCACTTTCTGAGGTATTGAGGAAGCACTTTCTGAGGTATTGAGGGAGCACTATCTGAGGTACTGAGGGGACAAGTTCTGAGGTATTGAGGAAGCACTCACTGAGGTACTGAGGGAGAACTATCTGAGGTACTGAGGGAGAACTATCTGACGTACTGAGCGAGCACTTCCTGAGGTATTAAGGGGGCACTATCTGAGGCATTGAGGGAGCAATATCTGAGGTACGGAATGAGCACTTTCTGAGGTATTGAGGGAGCACTTTCTGACGTACTGAGGAAGCACTTTCTGAGGTTCTGAGCGAGTACTATCTGAGGTACTGAGGGAGAACTATCTGAGTTACTGAGGGACCACTTTCTGAAGTATTGAGGGAGCACATTCTGAGGTATTGAGGAAGCACTTTCTGAGGTACTAAGGGAGAACTATCTGAGGTACTGAGGGAGCAAGTTCTGAGGTATTGAGGGAGCACTCTCTGAGGTACTGAGGGAGAACTATCTGAGGTATTGATGGAGCACTTTCTGAGATATTGGGGGAGCACTATCTGAGGTACTGAGGGAGCACTTTCTGAGGTACAGAGGAAACACTTTCTGAGGTATTGAGGAAGCACTTTCTGAGTTATTAAGGGAGCACTTTCTGAGGTATTGAGGAAGCACTTTCTGAGGTATTGAGGAAGCACTTTCTGAGGTATAGAGGGAGCACTATCTGAGGTACTGAGGGAGCTCTATCTGAGGTATTGAGGGAGCACTATCTGAGGTATTGAGAGAGCACTATCTGAGGTACTGAGGGAGCACTATCTGAGGTATTGAGGAAGCACTTTCTGAGTTGTGAAGGGAGCACTTTCTGAGGTATAGAGGGAGCACTATCTGAGGCACTGAGGGAGCACTTTCTGAGGTATCGAGGAAGGACTTTCTGAGATATTGTGGGAGCACTTTCTGAGGTACTGAGGGAGCACTATCTGAGGTATTGAGGAAACACTTTCTGAGGTATTGAGGAAGCATTTTCTGAGGTATTGAGGGAGCACTTTCTGATGTACTGAGGGTGCACTTTCTGAGGTATTGAGGAAGCACTTTCTGAGGTATTGAGGTCGCACTTTCTGAAGTACTGAGGGAGCACTTTCTGAGGTATTGAGGAAGCACTCTCTGAGGTACTGAGGTAGAACGATCTGTGGTATTGATGGAGCACTATCTGAGGCATTGAAGAAGCACTTACTGAGGTACTGAGGGAGCTCTTTCTGAGGTATTGAGGGAGCACTTTCTGAGGTACTGAGGGAGCACTCTCTGAGGTATTGAAGAAGCACTTTCTGAGGTAAAGAGGAAGCACTTTCTGAGGTATTGACTGAGCACTTTCTGAGGTACTGAGGGAGAACTATCTGAGGTATTGAGGGAGAACTATCTAAGGTATTGTGGGAGCACTATCTGAGGCATTGAGGAAGAACTATCTGAGGTATTGAGGGAGAACTATCTGAGGTACTGAGGGAGAACGTTCGGAGGTACTGAGGAAGCACTATCTGAGGTCCTGAGCGATTACTATCTGAGGTATTGATGGAGCAATTTCTGAGGTATTGAGGGAGCACTATCTGAGGTACAGAGGGAGCACTTTCTCAGGTATTGAGGAAGCACATTCTGAGGTATTGAGGAAGCACACTCTGAGGTACTGAGGGTGAACTATCTGAGGTATTGTTGGAGCACTTTCTGAGGTATTGTGGGAGCACTATCTGAGGTAATGAGGGAGCACTTTCTGACGTATTGAGGAAGCACTTTCTGAGGTATTGAGGAAGCACTTTATGTGGTATTGTGGGAGCACTTTCTGAGGTATTGAGGGAGCACTATCAGAGGTACTGAGGGTGCACTTTCTGAGGCATTGAGGAAGCACTTTCTGTGGTCCTGAGGGAAAACTATCTGTGGCACTGAGGTAGCGCTATCTGCTGTCTTGAGGGAGCACTATCTGAGGCATTGAGGGAGCACTATCTGAGGTACTGAAGGAGCACTTTCTGAGGTACTGATAGAGAACTATCTGAGGTTCTGAGGGAGAACTTTCGGAGGTACTGAGGGAGCAAGTTCTGAGGTATTGATGGAGCACTTTCTGAGGTATTGAAGAAGTACATTCTGAGGTACTGAGGGCGCACTTTCTGAGGTACAGAGGAAGCACTTTATGAAGCATTGAGGGAGCACTATCTGAGGTATTGTGGTAGCACTTTCTGAGGTATTGAGGGAGCACTTTCTGAGGTATAGAGGGAGCACTATCTGAGGTATTGAGGAAGGACTTTCGGAGGTATTGAGGGCGCACTTTCTGAGGTATTGAGGAAGCACATTCTGAGTTACTGAGGAGAGCACTTTCTGAGGTATTGAGGAAGCACTTTCTGAGGTATTGAGGAAGCACTTTCTGAGGTATTGAGGAAGCACTTTCTGAGGTACTGAGGGAGAACTATCTGAGGTACTGAGGGAACAAGTTCTGAGGTATTGTGGGAGCACTATCTGAGGCACTGAGGAAGAACTATCTGAGGTATTGAAGGAGCACTTTCTGAGGTATTGAGGGAGTACTATCAGAGGTACTGAGGGAGCATTTTCTGAGGTACAGAGGAAGCACTTTCTCAGGTATTGAGGGAGCACTATCTGAGGTACTGAGGGAGCACTATCTGAGGTATTGAGGAAGCACTTTCTGAGTTATTAAGGGAGCACTTTCTGAGGTATCGTGGCAGCACTATCTGAGGTACTGAGGGAGCACTTTCTGAGGTATTGAGGAAGGACGTTCTGAGGTATTGAGGGAGCACTTTCAGAGGTATTGAGGGAGCACTTTCTGAGGTATTGAGGTAGCATTTTCTGAGGCTTTGTGGGAGCACTTTCTGAGGTATTGAAGAAGCACTTTCTGAGGTATTGAGGGAGCACTATCTGAGGTACTGAGGGGACAAGTTCTGAGGTATTGAGGAAGCACTCACTGAGGTACTGAGGGAGAACTATCTGAGGTACTGAGGGAGAACTGTCTGACGTACTGAGTGAGCACTTCCTGAGGTATTAAGGGGGCACTATCTGAGGCATTGAGGGAGCAATATCTGAGGTACGGAATGAGCACTTTCTGAGGTATTGAGGGAGCACTTTCTGACGTACTGAGGAAGCACTTTCTGAGGTTCTGAGCGAGTACTTTCTGAGGTACTGAGGGAGAACTATCTGAGGTACTGAGGGACCACTTTCTGAAGTATTGAGGGAGCACATTCTGAGGTATTGAGGAAGCACGTTCTGAGGTACTGAGTGAGAACTATCTGAGGTACTGAGGGAGCAAGTTCTGAGGTATTGAGGGAGCACTCTCTGAGGTACTGAGGGAGAACTATCTGAGGTATTGATGGAGCACTTTCTGAGATATTGAGGGAGAACTATCTGAGGTACTGAGGGAGCACTTTCTGAGGTACAGAGGAAACACTTTCTGAGGTATTGAGGAAGCACTTTCTGAGTTATTAAGGGAGCACTTTCTGAGGTATTGAGGAAGCACTTTCTGAGGTTTTGAAGAACCAATTTCAGAGGTATTGAGGCAGCTCGATCTGAGGTATTGAGGAATCACTTTCTGAGTTATTGAGGGAGCACTTTCTGAGGTACTGAGGGCGCACTTTCTGAAGTATTGAGGGTGCACTATCTGAAGTACTGAGGGAGCACTTTCTGAGGAATTGAGGAAGAACTCTCTGAGGTACTGAGGTAGAACTATGTGTGGTATTGATGGAGCACTTTCTGAGGTATTGAGGAAGCACTTTCTGAGATATTGAGGGAGCACTATCTGAGGTACTGAGGGAGCACTTTCTGAGGTACAGAGGAAACACTTTCTGAGGTATTGAGGAAGCACTTTCTGAGGTATTGAGGAAGCACTTTCTGAGGTATTGAGGAAGCACTTTCTGAGGTATAGAGGGAGCACTATCTGAGGTACTGAGGGAGCTCTATCTGAGGTATTGAGGGAGCACTATCTGAGGTATTGAGAGAGCACTATCTGAGGTACTGAGGGAGCACTATCTGAGGTATTGAGGAAGCACTTTCTGAGTTATGAAGGGAGCACTTTCTGAGGTATAGAGGGAGCACATTCTGAGGTACTGAGGGAGCACTTTCTGAGGTATCGAGGAAGGACTTTCTGAGATATTGTGGGAGCACTTTCTGAGGTACTGAGGGAGCACTATCTGAGGTATTGAGGAAGCACTTTCTGAGGTATTGAGGAAGCATTTTCTGAGGTATTGAGGGAGCACTTTCTGATGTACTGAGGGTGCACTTTCTGAGGTATTGAGGAAGCACTTTCTGAGGTATTGAGGTCGCACTTTCTGAAGTACTGAGGGAGCACTTTCTGAGGTATTGAGGAAGCACTCTCTGAGGTACTGAGGTAGAACTATCTGTGGTATTGATGGAGCACTATCTGAGGCATTGAAGAAGCACTTACTGAGGTACTGAGGGAGCTCTTTCTGAGGTATTGAGGGAGCACTTTCTGAGGTACTGAGGGAGCACTCTCTGAGGTATTGAAGAAGCACTTTCTGAGGTAAAGAGGAAGCACTTTCTGAGGTATTGACTGAGCACTTTCTGAGGTACTGAGGGAGAACTATCTGAGGTATTGAGGGAGAACTATCTAAGGTATTGTGGGAGCACTATCTGAGGCATTGAGGAAGAACTATCTGAGGTATTGAGGGAGAACTATCTGAGGTACTGAGGGAGAACGTTCGGAGGTACTGAGGAAGCACTATCTGAGGTCCTGAGCGATTACTATCTGAGGTATTGATGGAGCAATTTCTGAGGTATTGAGGGAGCACTATCTGAGGTACAGAGGGAGCACTTTCTCAGGTATTGAGGAAGCACATTCTGAGGTATTGAGGAAGCACACTCTGAGGTACTGAGGGTGAACTATCTGAGGTATTGTTGGAGCACTTTCTGAGGTATTGTGGGAGCACTATCTGAGGTAATGAGGGAGCACTTTCTGACGTATTGAGGAAGCACTTTCTGAGGTATTGAGGAAGCACTTTATGTGGTATTGTGGGAGCACTTTCTGAGGTATTGAGGGAGCACTATCAGAGGTACTGAGGGTGGACTTTCTGAGGCATTGAGGAAGCACTTTCTGTGGTCCTGAGGGAAAACTATCTGTGGCACTGAGGTAGCGCTATCTGCGGTCTTGAGGGAGCACTATCTGAGGCATTGAGGGAGCACTATCTGAGGTACTGAAGGAGCACTTTCTGAGGTACTGATAGAGAACTATCTGAGGTACTGAGGGAGCAAGTTCTGAGGTATTGATGGAGCACTTTCTGAGGTATTGAAGAAGTACTTTCTGAGGTACTGAGGGTGCACTTTCTGAGGTACAGAGGAAGCACTTTATGAAGCATTGAGGGAGCACTATCTGAGGTATTGTGGTAGCACTTTCTGAGGTATTGAGGGAGCACTTTCTGAGGTATAGAGGGAGCACTATCTGAGGTATTGAGGAAGGACTTTCGGAGGTATTGAGGGCGCACTTTCTGAGGTATTGAGGAAGCACTTTCTGAGTTACTGAGGAGAGCACTTTCTGAGGTATTGAGGAAGCACTTTCTGAGGTATTGAGGGCGCACTTTCTGAGGTATTGAGGAAGCACTTTCTGAGTTACTGAGGAGAGCACTTTCTGAGGTATTGAGGAAGCACTTTCTGAGGTATTGAGGGAGCACTTTCTGAGGTATTGTGGGAGCACTATCTGAGGCACTGAGGGAGAACTATCAGAGGTACTGAGGGAGCATTTTCTGAGGTACAGAGGAAGCACTTTCTCAGGTATTGAGGGAGCACTATCTGAGGTACTGAGGGAGCACTATCTGAGGTATTGAGGAAGCACTTTCTGAGTTATTAAGGGAGCACTTTCTGAGGTATCAAGAGCACTATCTGAAGTACTGAGGGAGCACTTTCTGAGGAATTGAGGAAGAACTCTCTGAGGTACTGAGGTAGAACTATGTGTGGTATTGATGGAGCACTTTCTGAGGTATTGAGGAAGCACTTTCTGAGGTATTGAGGGAGCACTATCTGAGGTACTGAGGGGACAAGTTCTGAGGTATTGAGGAAGCACTCACTGAGGTACTGAGGGAGAACTATCTGAGGTACTGAGGGAGAACTATCTGACGTACTGAGCGAGCACTTCCTGAGGTATTAAGGGGGCACTATCTGAGGCATTGAGGGAGCAATATCTGAGGTACGGAATGAGCACTTTCTGAGGTATTGAGGGAGCACTTTCTGACGTACTGAGGAAACACTTTCTGAGGTTCTGAGCGAGTACTATCTGAGGTACCGAGGGAGAACTATCTGAGTTACTGAGGGACCACTTTCTGAAGTATTGAGGGAGCACATTCTGAGGTATTGAGGAAGCACTTTCTGAGGTACTGAGGGAGAACTATCTGAGGTACTGAGGGAGCAAGTTCTGAGGTATTGAGGGAGCACTCTCTGAGGTACTGAGGGAGAACTATCTGACGTACTGAGCGAGTACTATCTGAGGTACCGAGGGAGAACTATCTGAGTTACTGAGGGACCACTTTCTGAAGTATTGAGGGAGCACATTCTGAGGTATTGAGGAAGCACTTTCTGAGGTACTGAGGGAGAACTATCTGAGGTACTGAGGGAGCAAGTTCTGAGGTATTGAGGGAGCACTCTCTGAGGTACTGAGGGAGAACTATCTGAGGTATTGATGGAGCACTTTCTGAGATATTGAGGGAGCACTATCTGAGGTACTGAGGGAGCACTTTCTGAGGTACTGAGGGAGCTCTTTCTGAGGTATTGAGGAAGCACTTTCTGAGTTATTAAGGGAGCACTTTCTGAGGTATTGAGGAAGCACTTTCTGAGTTATTAAGGGAGCACTTTCTGAGGTATTGAGGAAGCACTTTCTGAGGTATTGAGGAAGAACATTCTGAGGTATAGAGGGAGCACTATCTGAGGTACTGAGGGAGCTCTATCTGAGGTATTGAGGGAGCACTATCTGAGGTATTGAGGGAGCACTATCTGAGGTACTGAGGGACCACTATCTGAGGTATTGAGGAAGCACTTTCTGAGTTATTAAAGGAGCAAATTCTGAGGTATAGAGGGAGCACTATCTGAGGTACTGAGGGAGCACTTTCTGAGGTATTGAGGAATGACTTTCTGAGGTATTGTGGGAGCACTTTCTGAGGTACTGAGGGAGCACTATCTGAGGTATTGAGGAAGCACTTTCTGAGGTATTGAGGAAGCACTTTCTGAGGTATTGAGGGAGCACTTTCTGATGTACTGAGGGTGCACTTTCTGAGTTATTAAGGGAGCACTTTCTGAGGTATTGAGGTCGCACTTTCTGAGGTTCTGAGGGAGCACTTTCTGAGGTATTGAGGAAGCACTCTCTGAGGTACTGAGGTTGAACTATCTGTGGTATTGATGGAGCACTATCTGAGGCATTGAAGAAGCACTTTCTGAGGTACTGAGGGAGCTCTTTCTGAGGTATTGAGGGAGCACTTTCTGAGGTACTGAGGGAGCACTCTCTGAGGTATTGAGGAAGCACTTTCTGAGGTATAGAGGAAGCACTTTCTGAGGTATTGTGGGAGCAGTTTCTGAGATACTGAGGGAGCACTTTCTGAGGTATTGAGGAAGCACTTTCTGAGGTATTGAGGGAGCACTTTCTGAGGTACTGAGGGAGCGATTTCTGAGGTATTGAGGAAGAACATTCTGAGGTATAGAGGGAGAACTATCTGAGGTATTGATGGAGCACTTTCTGAGGCATTGAGGGAACACTATCTGAGGTACTGAGGGAGCACTTTCTGAGGTACAGAGGAAACACTTTCTGAGGTATTGAGGAAGCACTTTCTGAGTTATTAAGGGAGCACTTTCTGAGGTATTGAGGAAGCACTTTCTGAGGTATTGAGGAAGCACTTTCTGAGGTATAGAGGGAGCACTATCTGAGGTACTGAGGGAGCTCTATCTGAGGTATTGAGGGAGCACTATCTGAGGTATTGAGAGAGCACTATCTGAGGTACTGAGGGAGCACTTTCTAAGGGACTGAGGGAGAACTATCTGAGGTACTGAGGGACCACCGTCTGAAGAATTGAGGGAGCACATTCTGAGGTATTGAGGGAGCACTATCTGAGGTATTGAGGAAGCACTTTCTGAGGTATTGAGGGAGCACTTTCTGAGGTATTGAGGGAGCACTATCTGAGGTACTGAGGGAGCACTTTCTGAGGTAGAGAGAAAGCACTTTCTGAGGTATTGAAGAACCAATTTCTGAGGTATTGAGGCAGCTCTATCTGAGGTATTGAGGAAGCACTTTCTGAGTTATTGAGGGAGCACTTTCTGAGGTACTGAGGGAGCACTTTCTGAGGTACAGAGGAAACACTTTCTGAGGTATTGAGGAAGCACTTTGTGAGTTATTGAGGGAGCACTTCTGAGGTACTGAGGGCGCACTTTCTGAAGTATTGAGGGTGCACTATCTGAAGTACTGAGGGAGCACTTTCTGAGGAATTGAGGAAGAACTCTCTGAGGTACTGAGGTAGAACTATGCGTGGTATCGATGGAGCACTTTCTGAGGTATTGAGGAAGCAGTTTCTGAGGTATTGAGGGAGCACTATCTGAGGTACTGAGGGGACAAGTTCTGAGGTATTGAGGAAGCACTCACTGAGGTACTGAGGGAGAACTATCTGAGGTACTGAGGGAGAACTATCTGACGTACTGAGCGAGCACTTCCTGAGGTATTAAGGGGGCACTATCTGAGGCATTGAGGGAGCAATATCTGAGGTACGGAATGAGCACTTTCTGAGGTATTGAGGGAGCACTTTCTGACGTACTGAGGAAACACTTTCTGAGGTTCTGAGCGAGTACTATCTGAGGTACCGAGGGAGAACTATCTGAGTTACTGAGGGACCACTTTCTGAAGTATTGAGGGAGCACATTCTGAGGTATTGAGGAAGCACTTTCTGAGGTACTGAGGGAGAACTATCTGAGGTACTGAGGGAGCAAGTTCTGAGGTATTGAGGGAGCACTCTCTGAGGTACTGAGGGAGAACTATCTGAGGTATTGATGGAGCACTTTCTGAGATATTGAGGGAGCACTATCTGAGGTACTGAGGGAGCACTTTCTGAGGTACTGAGGGAGCTCTTTCTGAGGTATTGAGGAAGCACTTTCTGAGTTATTAAGGGAGCACTTTCTGAGGTATTGAGGAAGCACTTTCTGAGTTATTAAGGGAGCACTTTCTGAGGTATTGAGGAAGCACTTTCTGAGGTATTGAGGAAGAACATTCTGAGGTATAGAGGGAGCACTATCTGAGGTACTGAGGGAGCTCTATCTGAGGTATTGAGGGAGCACTATCTGAGGTATTGAGGGAGCACTATCTGAGGTACTGAGGGACCACTATCTGAGGTATTGAGGAAGCACTTTCTGAGTTATTAAAGGAGCAAATTCTGAGGTATAGAGGGAGCACTATCTGAGGTACTGAGGGAGCACTTTCTGAGGTATTGAGGAATGACTTTCTGAGGTATTGTGGGAGCACTTTCTGAGGTACTGAGGGAGCACTATCTGAGGTATTGAGGAAGCACTTTCTGAGGTATTGAGGAAGCACTTTCTGAGGTATTGAGGGAGCACTTTCTGATGTACTGAGGGTGCACTTTCTGAGTTATTAAGGGAGCACTTTCTGAGGTATTGAGGTCGCACTTTCTGAGGTTCTGAGGGAGCACTTTCTGAGGTATTGAGGAAGCACTCTCTGAGGTACTGAGGTTGAACTATCTGTGGTATTGATGGAGCACTATCTGAGGCATTGAAGAAGCACTTTCTGAGGTACTGAGGGAGCTCTTTCTGAGGTATTGAGGGAGCACTTTCTGAGGTACTGAGGGAGCACTCTCTGAGGTATTGAGGAAGCACTTTCTGAGGTATAGAGGAAGCACTTTCTGAGGTATTGTGGGAGCAGTTTCTGAGATACTGAGGGAGCACTTTCTGAGGTATTGAGGAAGCACTTTCTGAGGTATTGAGGGAGCACTTTCTGAGGTACTGAGGGAGCGATTTCTGAGGTATTGAGGAAGCACTTTCTGAGTTATTAAGGGAGCACTTTCTGAGGTATTGAGGAAGCACTTTCTGAGGTATTGAGGAAGCACTTTCTGAGTTACTGAGGAGAGCACTTTCTGAGGTATTGAGGAAGCACTTTCTGAGGTATTGAGGAAGCACTTTCTGAGGTATTGAGGAAGCACTTTCTGAGGTACTGAGGGAGAACTATCTGAGGTACTGAGGGAACAAGTTCTGAGGTATTGTGGGAGCACTATCTGAGGCACTGAGGGAGAACTATCTGAGGTATTGAAGGAGCACTTTCTGAGGTATTGAGGGAGTACTATCAGAGGTATTGAGGGAGCATTTTCTGAGGTACAGAGGAAGCACTTTCTCAGGTATTGAGGGAGCACTATCTGAGGTACTGAGGGAGCACTATCTGAGGTATTGAGGAAGCACTTTCTGAGTTATTAAGGGAGCACTTTCTGAGGTATCGAGGGAGCACTATCTGAGGTACTGAGGGAGCACTTTCTGAGGTATTGAGGAAGGACTTTCTGAGGTATTGAGGGAGCACTTTCAGAGGTATTGAGGGAGCACTTTCTGAGGTATTGAGGTAGCATTTTCTGAGGCTTTGAGGGAGCACTTTCTGAGGTATTGAGGAAGCACTTTCTGAGGTATTGAGGGAGCACTCTCTGAGGTACTGAGGGAGAACTATCTGAGGTATTGATGGAGCACTTTCTGAGGCATTGAGGGAACACTATCTGAGGTACTGAGGGAGCACTTTCTGAGGTACAGAGGAAACACTTTCTGAGGTATTGAGGAAGCACTTTCTGAGTTATTAAGGGAGCACTTTCTGAGGTATTGAGGAAGCACTTTCTGAGGTATTGAGGAAGCACTTTCTGAGGTATAGAGGGAGCACTATCTGAGGTACTGAGGGAGCTCTATCTGAGGTATTGAGGGAGCACTATCTGAGGTATTGAGAGAGCACTATCTGAGGTACTGAGGGAGCACTTTCTAAGGGACTGAGGGAGAACTATCTGAGGTACTGAGGGACCACCGTCTGAAGAATTGAGGGAGCACATTCTGAGGTATTGAGGGAGCACTATCTGAGGTATTGAGGAAGCACTTTCTGAGGTATTGAGGGAGCACTTTCTGAGGTATTGAGGGAGCACTATCTGAGGTACTGAGGGAGCACTTTCTGAGGTAGAGAGAAAGCACTTTCTGAGGTATTGAAGAACCAATTTCTGAGGTATTGAGGCAGCTCTATCTGAGGTATTGAGGAAGCACTTTCTGAGTTATTGAGGGAGCACTTTCTGAGGTACTGAGGGCGCACTTTCTGAAGTATTGAGGGTGCACTATCTGAAGTACTGAGGGAGCACTTTCTGAGGAATTGAGGAAGAACTCTCTGAGGTACTGAGGTAGAACTATGTGTGGTATTGATGGAGCACTTTCTGAGGTATTGAGGAAGCACTTTCTGAGGTATTGAGGAAGCACTTTCTGAGGTATAGAGGGAGCACTATCTTAGGTACTGAGGGAGCTCTCACTGAGGTACTGAGGGAGAACTATCTGACGTACTGAGCGAGCACTTCCTGAGGTATTAAGGGGGCACTATCTGAGGCATTGAGGGAGCAATAGCTGAGGTACGGAATGAGCACTTTCTGAGGTATTGAGGGAGCACTTTCTGACGTACTGAGGAAACACTTTCTGAGGTTCTGAGCGAGTACTATCTGAGGTACCGAGGGAGAACTATCTGAGTTACTGAGGGACCACTTTCTGAAGTATTGAGGGAGCACATTCTGAGGTATTGAGGAAGCACTTTCTGAGGTACTGAGGGAGAACTATCTGAGGTACTGAGGGAGCAAGTTCTGAGGTATTGAGGGAGCACTCTCTGAGGTACTGAGGGAGAACTATCTGAGGTATTGATGGAGCACTTTCTGAGATATTGAGGGAGCACTATCTGAGGTACTGAGGGAGCACTTTCTGAGGTACAGAGGAAACACTTTCTGAGGTATTGAGGAAGCACTTTCTGAGTTATTAAGGGAGCACTTTCTGAGGTATTGAGGAAGCACTTTCTGAGTTATTAAGGGAGCACTTTCTGAGGTATTGAGGAAGCACTTTCTGAGGTATTAAGGAAGCACTTTCTGAGGTATTGAGGAAGCACTTTCTGAGGTATTGAGGGAGCACATTCTGATGTACTGAGGGTGCACTTTCTGAGGTATTGAGGAAGCACTTTCTGAGGTATTGAGGTCGCACTTTCTGAGGTTCTGAGGGAGCACTTTCTGAGTTATTAAGGGAGCACTATCTGAGGTACTGAGGGAGCACTATCTGAGGTATTGAGGAAGCAATTTCTGAGTTATTAAGGGAGCACTTTCTGAGGTATCGAGGGAGCACTATCTGAGGTACTGAGGGAGCACTTTCTGAGGTATTGAGGTCGCACTTTCTGAGGTTCTGAGGAAGCACTTTCTGAGTTATTAAGGGAGCACTATCTGAGGTACTGAGGGAGCACTATCTGAGGTATTGAGGAAGCACTTTCTGAGTTATTAAGGGAGCACTTTCTGAGGTATCGAGGGAGCACTATCTGAGGTACTGAGGGAGCACTTTCTGAGGTATTGAGGAAGGACTTTCTGAGGTATTGAGGGAGCACTTTCAGAGGTATTGAGGGAGCACTTTCTGAGGTATTGAGGTAGCATTTTCTGAGGCTTTGAGGGAGCACTTTCTGAGGTATTGAGGAAGCACTTTCTGAGGTATTTAGGGAGCACTATCTGAGGTACTGAGGGGACAAGTTATGAGGTATTGAGGAAGCACTCACTGAGGTACTGAGGGAGAACTATCTGAGGTACTGAGGGAGAACTGTCTGACGTACTGAGTGAGCACTTCCTGAGGTATTAAGGGGGCACTATCTGAGGCATTGAGGGAGCAATATCTGAGGTACGGAATGAGCACTTTCTGAGGTATTGAGGGAGCACTTTCTGACGTACTGAGGAAGCACTTTCTGAGGTTCTGAGCGAGTACTATCTGAGGTACTGAGGGAGAACTATCTGAGGTACTGAGGGACCACTTTCTGAAGTATTGAGGGAGCACATTCTGAGGTATTCAGGAAGCACGTTCTGAGGTACTGAGTGAGAACTATCTGAGGTACTGAGGGAGCAAGTTCTGAGGTATTGTGGGAGCACTATCTGAGGCACTGAGGGAGAACTATCTGAGGTATTGAAGGAGCACTTTCTGAGGTATTGAGGGAGTACTATCAGAGGTACTGAGGGAGCATTTTCTGAGGTACAGAGGAAGCACTTTCTCAGGTATTGAGGGAGCACTATCTGAGGTACTGAGGGAGCACTATCTGAGGTATTGAGGAAGCACTTTCTGAGTTATTAAGGGAGCACTTTCTGAGGTATCGAGGGAGCACTATCTGAGGTACTGAGGGAGCACTTTCTGAGGTATTGAGGAAGGACTTTCTGAGGTATCGAGGGAGCACTATCTGAGGTACTGAGGGAGCACTTTCTGAGGTATTGAGGTAGCATTTTCTGAGGCTTTGAGGGAGCACTTTCTGAGGTATTGAGGAAGCACTTTCTGAGGTATTGAGGGAGCACTTTCAGAGGTATTGAGGGAGCACTTTCTGAGGTATTGAGGTAGCATTTTCTGAGGCTTTGAGGGAGCACTTTCTGAGGTATTGAGGAAGCACTTTCTGAGGTACTGAGGGAGAACTATCTGAGGTACTGAGGGAACAAGTTCTGAGGTATTGTGGGAGCACTATCTGAGGCACTGAGGGAGAACTATCTGAGGTATTGAAGGAGCACTTTCTGAGGTATTGAGGGAGTACTATCAGAGGTACTGAGGGAGCATTTTCTGAGGTACAGAGGAAGCACTTTCTCAGGTATTGAGGGAGCACTATCTGAGGTACTGAGGGAGCACTATCTGAGGTATTGAGGAAGCACTTTCTGAGTTATTAAGGGAGCACTTTCTGAGGTATCGAGGGAGCACTATCTGAGGTACTGAGGGAGCACTTTCTGAGGTATTGAGGAAGGACTTTCTGAGGTATTGAGGGAGCACTTTCAGAGGTATTGAGGGAGCACTTTCTGAGGTATTGAGGTAGCATTTTCTGAGGCTTTGAGGGAGCAGTTTCTGAGGTATTGAGGAAGCACTTTCTGAGGTATTGAGGGAGCACTATCTGAGGTACTGAGGGGACAAGTTCTGAGGTATTGAGGAAGCACTCACTGAGGTACTGAGGGAGAACTATCTGAGGTACTGAGGGAGAACTGTCTGTCGTACTGAGTGAGCACTTCCTGAGGTATTAAGGGGGCACTATCTGAGGCATTGAGGGAGCAATATCTGAGGTACGGAAAGAGCACTTTCTGAGGTATTGAGGGAGCACTTTCTGACGTACTGAGGAAGCACTTTCTGAGGTTCTGAGCGAGCACTATCTGAGGTACTGAGGGAGAACTATCTGAGGTACTGAGGGACCACTTTCTGAAGTATTGAGGGAGCACATTCTGAGGTATTGAGGAAGCACGTTCTGAGGTACTGAGTGAGAACTATCTGAGGTACTGAGGGAGCAAGTTCTGAGGTATTGAGGGAGCACTCTCTGAGGTACTGAGGGAGAACTATCTGAGGTATTGATGGAGCACTTTCTGAGGCATTGAGGGAACACTATCTGAGGTACTGAGGGAGCACTTTCTGAGGTACAGAGGAAACACTTTCTGAGGTATTGAGGAAGCACTTTCTGAGTTATTAAGGGAGCACTTTCTGAGGTATTGAGGAAGCACTTTCTGAGGTATTGAGGAAGCACTTTCTGAGGTATAGAGGGAGCACTATCTGAGGTACTGAGGGAGCTCTATCTGAGGTATTGAGGGAGCACTATCTGAGGTATTGAGAGAGCACTATCTGAGGTACTGAGGGAGCACTTTCTAAGGGACTGAGGGAGAACTATCTGAGGTACTGAGGGACCACCGTCTGAAGAATTGAGGGAGCACATTCTGAGGTATTGAGGGAGCACTATCTGAGGTATTGAGGAAGCACTTTCTGAGGTATTGAGGGAGCACTTTCTGAGGTATTGAGGGAGCACTATCTGAGGTACTGAGGGAGCACTTTCTGAGGTAGAGAGAAAGCACTTTCTGAGGTATTGAAGAACCAATTTCTGAGGTATTGAGGCAGCTCTATCTGAGGTATTGAGGAAGCACTTTCTGAGTTATTGAGGGAGCACTTTCTGAGGTACTGAGGGCGCACTTTCTGAAGTATTGAGGGTGCACTATCTGAAGTACTGAGGGAGCACTTTCTGAGGAATTGAGGAAGAACTCTCTGAGGTACTGAGGTAGAACTATGTGTGGTATTGATGGAGCACTTTCTGAGGTATTGAGGAAGCACTTTCTGAGGTATTGAGGAAGCACTTTCTGAGGTATAGAGGGAGCACTATCTTAGGTACTGAGGGAGCTCTCACTGAGGTACTGAGGGAGAACTATCTGAGGTACTGAGGGAGAA
Organism: Chiloscyllium plagiosum; assembly: GCF_037043375.1. Lineage (NCBI taxonomy): Eukaryota > Metazoa > Chordata > Chondrichthyes > Orectolobiformes > Hemiscylliidae > Chiloscyllium > Chiloscyllium plagiosum. Next base: position 109,142,442 of record NW_028270156.1, read on the forward strand.
CTATCTGACGTACTGAGCGAGCACTTCCTGAGGTATTAAGGGGGCACTATCTGAGGCATTGAGGGAGCAATATCTGAGGTACGGAATGAGCACTTTCTGAGGTATTGAGGGAGCACTTTCTGACGTACTGAGGAAACACTTTCTGAGGTTCTGAGCGAGTACTATCTGAGGTACCGAGGGAGAACTATCTGAGTTACTGAGGGACCACTTTCTGAAGTATTGAGGGAGCACATTCTGAGGTATTGAGGAAGCACTTTCTGAGGTACTGAGGGAGAACTATCTGAGGTACTGAGGGAGCAAGTTCTGAGGTATTGAGGGAGCACTCTCTGAGGTACTGAGGGAGAACTATCTGAGGTATTGATGGAGCACTTTCTGAGATATTGAGGGAGCACTATCTGAGGTACTGAGGGAGCACTTTCTGAGGTACAGAGGAAACACTTTCTGAGGTATTGAGGAAGCACTTTCTGAGTTATTAAGGGAGCACTTTCTGAGGTATTGAGGAAGCACTTTCTGAGTTATTAAGGGTGCACTTTCTGAGGTATTGAGGAAGCACTTTCTGAGGTATTAAGGAAGCACTTTCTGAGGTATTGAGGAAGCACTTTCTGAGGTATTGAGGGAGCACATTCTGATGTACTGAGGGTGCACTTTCTGAGGTATTGAGGAAGCACTTTCTGAGGTATTGAGGTCGCACTTTCTGAGGTTCTGAGGGAGCACTTTCTGAGTTATTAAGGGAGCATTATCTGAGGTACTGAGGGAGCACTATCTGAGGTATTGAGGAAGCAATTTCTGAGTTATTAAGGGAGCACTTTCTGAGGTATCGAGGGAGCACTATCTGAGGTACTGAGGGAGCACTTTCTGAGGTATTGAGGAAGCACTTTCTGAGGTATTGAGGTCGCACTTTCTGAGGTTCTGAGGAAGCACTTTCTGAGTTATTAAGGGAGCACTATCTGAGGTACTGAGGGAGCACTATCTGAGGTATTGAGGAAGCACTTTCTGAGTTATTAAGGGAGCACTTTCTGAGGTATCGAGGGAGCACTATCTGAGGTACTGAGGGAGCACTTTCTGAGGTATTGAGGAAGGACTTTCTGAGGTATTGAGGGAGCACTTTCAGAGGTATTGAGGGAGCACTTTCTGAGGTATTGAGGTAGCATTTTCTGAGGCTTTGAGGGAGCACTTTCTGAGGTATTGAGGAAGCACTTTCTGAGGTATTGAGGGAGCACTATCTGAGGTACTGAGGGGACAAGTTCTGAGGTATTGAGGAAGCACTCACTGAGGTACTGAGGGAGAACTATCTGAGGTACTGAGGGAGAACTGTCTGACGTACTGAGTGAGCACTTCCTGAGGTATTAAGGGGGCACTATCTGAGGCATTGAGGGAGCAATATCTGAGGTACGGAATGAGCACTTTCTGAGGTATTGAGGGAGCACTTTCTGACGTACTGAGGAAGCACTTTCTGAGGTTCTGAGCGAGTACTATCTGAGGTACTGAGGGAGAACTATCTGAGGTACTGAGGGACCACATTCTGAAGTATTGAGGGAGCACATTCTGAGGTATTCAGGAAGCACGTTCTGAGGTACTGAGTGAGAACTATCTGAGGTACTGAGGGAGCAAGTTCTGAGGTATTGAGGGAGCACTCTCTGAGGTACTGAGGGAGAACTATCTGAGGTATTGATGGAGCACTTTCTGAGGCATTGAGGGAACACTATCTGAGGTACTGAGGGAGCACTTTCTGAGGTACAGAGGAAACACTTTCTGAGGTATTGAGGAAGCACTTTCTGAGTTATTAAGGGAGCACTTTCTGAGGTATTGAGGAAGCACTTTCTGAGGTATTGAGGAAGCACTTTCTGAGGTATAGAGGGAGCACTATCTGAGGTACTGAGGGAGCTCTATCTAAGGTATTGAGGGAGCACTATCTGAGGTATTGAGAGAGCACTATCTGAGGTACTGAGGAACACTTTCTAAGGGACTGAGGGAGAACTATCTGAGGTACTGAGGGACCACCGTCTGAAGAATTGAGGGAGCACATTCTGAGGTATTGAGGGAGCACTATCTGAGGTATTGAGGAAGCACTTTCTGAGGTATTGAGGGAGCACTTTCTGAGGTATTGAGGGAGCACTATCTGAGGTACTGAGGGAGCACTTTCGGAGGTAGAGAGAAAGCACTTTCTGAGGTATTGAAGAACCAATTTCTGAGGTATTGAGGCAGCTCTATCTGAGGTATTGAGGGAGCACTATCTGAGTTATTGAGGGAGCACTTTCTGAGGTACTGAGGGACCACCGTCTGAAGAATTGAGGGAGCACATTCTGAGGTATTGAGGCAGCTCTATCTGAGGTATTGAGGAAGCACTTTCTGAGTTATTGAGGGAGCACTTTCTGAGGTACTGAGGGCGCACTTTCTGAAGTATTGAGGGTGCACTATCTGAAGTACTGAGGGAGCACTTTCTGAGGAATTGAGGAAAAACTCTCTGAGGTACTGAGGTAGAACTATGTGTGGTATTGATGGAGCACTTTCTGAGGTATTGAGGGAGCACTATCTGAGGTACTGAGGGGACAAGTTCTGAGGTATTGAGGAAGCACTCACTGAGGTACTGATGGAGAACTATCTGAGGTACTGAGGGAGAACTATCTGACGTACTGAGCGAGCACTTCCTGAGGTATTAAGGGGGCACTATCTGAGGCATTGAGGGAGCAATATCTGAGGTACGGAATGAGCACTTTCTGAGGTATTGAGGGAGCACTTTCTGACGTACTGAGGAAACACTTTCTGAGGTTCTGAGCGAGTACTATCTGAGGTACCGAGGGAGAACTATCTGAGTTACTGAGGGACCACTTTCTGAAGTATTGAGGGAGCACATTCTGAGGTATTGAGGAAGCACTTTCTGAGGTACTGAGGGAGAACTATCTGAGGTACTGAGGGAGCAAGTTCTGAGGTATTGAGGGAGCACTCTCTGAGGTACTGAGGGAGAACTATCTGAGGTATTGATGGAGCACTTTCTGAGATATTGAGGGAGCACTATCTGAGGTACTGAGGGAGCACTTTCTGAGGTACAGAGGAAACACTTTCTGAGGTATTGAGGAAGCACTTTCTGAGTTATTAAGGGAGCACTTTCTGAGGTATTGAGGAAGCACTTTCTGAGTTATTAAGGGAGCACTTTCTGAGGTATTGAGGAAGCACTTTCTGAGGTATTGAGGAAGCACTTTCTGAGGTATTGAGGAAGCACTTTCTGAGGTATTGAGGGAGCACTTTCTGATGTACTGAGGGTGCACTTTCTGAGGTATTGAGGAAGCACTTTCTGAGGTATTGAGGTCGCACTTTCTGAGGTTCTGAGGGAGCACTTTCTGAGTTATTAAGGGAGCACTATCTGAGGTACTGAGGGAGCACTATCTGAGGTATTGAGGAAGCAATTTCTGAGTTATTAAGGGAGCACTTTCTGAGGTATCGAGGGAGCACTATCTGAGGTACTGAGGGAGCACTTTCTGAGGTATTGAGGAAGCACTTTCTGAGGTATTGAGGGAGCACTTTCTGATGTACTGAGGGTGCACTTTCTGAGGTATTGAGGAAGCACTTTCTGAGGTATTGAGGTCGCACTTTCTGAGGTTCTGAGGAAGCACTTTCTGAGTTATTAAGGGAGAACTATCTGAGGTACTGAGGGAGCACTATCTGAGGTATTGAGGAAGCACTTTCTGAGGTATCGAGGGAGCACTATCTGAGGTACTGAGGGAGCACTTTCTGAGGTATTGAGGAAGGACTTTCTGAGGTATTGAGGGAGCACTTTCAGAGGTATTGAGGGAGCACTTTCTGAGGTATTGAGGTTACATTTTCTGAGGCTTTGAGGGAGCACTTTCTGAGGTATTGAGGAAGCACTTTCTGAGGTATTGAGGGAGCACTATCTGAGGTACTGAGGGGACAAGTTCTGAGGTATTCAGGAAGCACTCACTGAGGTACTGAGGGAGAACTATCTGAGGTACTGAGGGAGAACTGTCTGACGTACTGAGTGAGCACTTCCTGAGGTATTAAGGGGGCACTATCTGAGGCATTGAGGGAGCAATATCTGAGGTACGGAATGAGCACTTTCTGAGGTATTGAGGGAGCTCTTTCTGACGTACTGAGGAAGCACTTTCTGAGGTTCTGAGCGAGTACTATCTGAGGTACTGAGGGAGAACTATCTGAGGTACTGAGGGACCACTTTCTGAAGTATTGAGGGAGCACATTCTGAGGTATTCAGGAAGCACGTTCTGAGGTACTGAGTGAGAACTATCTAAGGTACTGAGGGAGCAAGTTCTGAGGTATTGAGGGAGCACTCTCTGAGGTACTGAGGGAGAACTATCTGAGGTATTGATGGAGCACTTTCTGAGGCATTGAGGGAACACTATCTGAGGTACTGAGGGAGCACTTTCTGAGGTACAGAGGAAACACTTTCTGAGGTATTGAGGAAGCACTTTCTGAGTTATTAAGGGAGCACATTCTGAGGTATTGAGGAAGCACTTTCTGAGGTATTGAGGAAGCACTTTCTGAGGTATAGAGGGAGCACTATCTGAGGTACTGAGGGAGCTCTATCTGAGGTATTGAGGGAGCACTATCTGAGGTATTGAGAGAGCACTATCTGAGGTACTGAGGAACACTTTCTAAGGGACTGAGGGAGAACTATCTGAGGTACTGAGGGACCACCGTCTGAAGAATTGAGGGAGCACATTCTGAGGTATTGAGGGAGCACTATCTGAGGTATTGAGGAAGCACTTTCTGAGGTATTGAGGGAGCACTTTCTGAGGTATTGAGGGAGCACTATCTGAGGTACTGAGGGAGCACTTTCTGAGGTAGAGAGAAAGCACTTTCTGAGGTATTGAAGAACCAATTTCTGAGGTATTGAGGCAGCTCTATCTGAGGTATTGAGGAAGCACTTTCTGAGTTATTGAGGGAGCACTTTCTGAGGTACTGAGGGCGCACTTTCTGAAGTATTGAGGGTGCACTATCTGAAGTACTGAGGGAGCACTATCTGAGGTATTGAGGAAGCACTTTCTGAGTTATTAAGGGAGCACTTTCTGAGGTATCGAGGGAGCACTATCTGAGGTACTGAGGGAGCACTTTCTGAGGTATTGAGGAAGGACTTTCTGAGGTATTGAGGGAGCACTTTCAGAGGTATTGAGGGAGCACTTTCTGAGGTATTGAGGTAGCATTTTCTGAGGCTTTGAGGGAGCACTTTCTGAGGTATTGAGGAAGCACTTTCTGAGGTATTGAGGGAGCACTATCTGAGGTACTGAGGGGACAAGTTCTGAGGTATTGAGGAAGCACTCACTGAGGTACTGAGGGAGAACTATCTGAGGTACTGAGGGAGAACTGTCTGACGTACTGAGTGAGCACTTCCTGAGGTATTAAGGGGGCACTATCTGAGGCATTGAGGGAGCAATATCTGAGGTACGGAATGAGCACTTTCTGAGGTATTGAGGGAGCACTTTCTGACGTACTGAGGAAGCACTTTCTGAGGTTCTGAGCGAGTACTATCTGAGGTACTGAGGGAGAACTATCTGAGGTACTGAGGGACCACTTTCTGAAGTATTGAGGGAGCACATTCTGAGGTATTCAGGAAGCACGTTCTGAGGTACTGAGTGAGAACTATCTGAGGTACTGAGGGAGCAAGTTCTGAGGTATTGAGGGAGCACTCTCTGAGGTACTGAGGGAGAACTATCTGAGGTATTGATGGAGCACTTTCTGAGGCATTGAGGGAACACTATCTGAGGTACTGAGGGAGCACTTTCTGAGGTACAGAGGAAACACTTTCTGAGGTATTGAGGAAGCACTTTCTGAGTTATTAAGGGAGCACTTTCTGAGGTATTGAGGAAGCACTTTCTGAGGTATTGAGGAAGCACTTTCTGAGGTATAGAGGGAGCACTATCTGAGGTACTGAGGGAGCTCTATCTAAGGTATTGAGGGAGCACTATCTGAGGTATTGAGAGAGCACTATCTGAGGTACTGAGGAACACTTTCTAAGGGACTGAGGGAGAACTATCTGAGGTACTGAGGGACCACCGTCTGAAGAATTGAGGGAGCACATTCTGAGGTATTGAGGGAGCACTATCTGAGGTATTGAGGAAGCACTTTCTGAGGTATTGAGGGAGCACTTTCTGAGGTATTGAGGGAGCACTATCTGAGGTACTGAGGGAGCACTTTCGGAGGTAGAGAGAAAGCACTTTCTGAGGTATTGAAGAACCAATTTCTGAGGTATTGAGGCAGCTCTATCTGAGGTATTGAGGGAGCACTATCTGAGTTATTGAGGGAGCACTTTCTGAGGTACTGAGGGACCACCGTCTGAAGAATTGAGGGAGCACATTCTGAGGTATTGAGGCAGCTCTATCTGAGGTATTGAGGAAGCACTTTCTGAGTTATTGAGGGAGCACTTTCTGAGGTACTGAGGGCGCACTTTCTGAAGTATTGAGGGTGCACTATCTGAAGTACTGAGGGAGCACTTTCTGAGGAATTGAGGAAAAACTCTCTGAGGTACTGAGGTAGAACTATGTGTGGTATTGATGGAGCACTTTCTGAGGTATTGAGGGAGCACTATCTGAGGTACTGAGGGGACAAGTTCTGAGGTATTGAGGAAGCACTCACTGAGGTACTGATGGAGAACTATCTGAGGTACTGAGGGAGAACTATCTGACGTACTGAGCGAGCACTTCCTGAGGTATTAAGGGGGCACTATCTGAGGCATTGAGGGAGCAATATCTGAGGTACGGAATGAGCACTTTCTGAGGTATTGAGGGAGCACTTTCTGACGTACTGAGGAAACACTTTCTGAGGTTCTGAGCGAGTACTATCTGAGGTACCGAGGGAGAACTATCTGAGTTACTGAGGGACCACTTTCTGAAGTATTGAGGGAGCACATTCTGAGGTATTGAGGAAGCACTTTCTGAGGTACTGAGGGAGAACTATCTGAGGTACTGAGGGAGCAAGTTCTGAGGTATTGAGGGAGCACTCTCTGAGGTACTGAGGGAGAACTATCTGAGGTATTGATGGAGCACTTTCTGAGATATTGAGGGAGCACTATCTGAGGTACTGAGGGAGCACTTTCTGAGGTACAGAGGAAACACTTTCTGAGGTATTGAGGAAGCACTTTCTGAGTTATTAAGGGAGCACTTTCTGAGGTATTGAGGAAGCACTTTCTGAGTTATTAAGGGAGCACTTTCTGAGGTATTGAGGAAGCACTTTCTGAGGTATTGAGGAAGCACTTTCTGAGGTATTGAGGAAGCACTTTCTGAGGTATTGAGGGAGCACTTTCTGATGTACTGAGGGTGCACTTTCTGAGGTATTGAGGAAGCACTTTCTGAGGTATTGAGGTCGCACTTTCTGAGGTTCTGAGGGAGCACTTTCTGAGTTATTAAGGGAGCACTATCTGAGGTACTGAGGGAGCACTATCTGAGGTATTGAGGAAGCAATTTCTGAGTTATTAAGGGAGCACTTTCTGAGGTATCGAGGGAGCACTATCTGAGGTACTGAGGGAGCACTTTCTGAGGTATTGAGGAAGCACTTTCTGAGGTATTGAGGGAGCACTTTCTGATGTACTGAGGGTGCACTTTCTGAGGTATTGAGGAAGCACTTTCTGAGGTATTGAGGTCGCACTTTCTGAGGTTCTGAGGAAGCACTTTCTGAGTTATTAAGGGAGCACTATCTGAGGTACTGAGGGAGCACTATCTGAGGTATTGAGGAAGCACTTTCTGAGGTATCGAGGGAGCACTATCTGAGGTACTGAGGGAGCACTTTCTGAGGTATTGAGGAAGGACTTTCTGAGGTATTGAGGGAGCACTTTCAGAGGTATTGAGGGAGCACTTTCTGAGGTATTGAGGTTACATTTTCTGAGGCTTTGAGGGAGCACTTTCTGAGGTATTGAGGAAGCACTTTCTGAGGTATTGAGGGAGCACTATCTGAGGTACTGAGGGGACAAGTTCTGAGGTATTGAGGTTACATTTTCTGAGGCTTTGAGGGAGCACTTTCTGAGGTATTGAGGAAGCACTTTCTGAGGTACTGAGGGAGAACTATCTGAGGTACTGAGGGAGAACTGTCTGACGTACTGAGTGAGCACTTCCTGAGGTATTAAGGGGGCACTATCTGAGGCATTGAGGGAGCAATATCTGAGGTACGGAATGAGCACTTTCTGACGTACTGAGGAAGCACTTTCTGAGGTTCTGAGCGAGTACTATCTGAGGTACTGAGGGAGAACTATCTGAGGTACTGAGGGACCACTTTCTGAAGTATTGAGGGAGCACATTCTGAGGTATTCAGGAAGCACGTTCTGAGGTACTGAGTGAGAACTATCTGAGGTACTGAGGGAGCAAGTTCTGAGGTATTGAGGGAGCACTCTCTGAAGTACTGAGGGAGAACTATCTGAGGTATTGATGGAGCACTTTCTGAGGCATTGAGGGAACACTATCTGAGGTACTGAGGGAGCACTTTCTGAGGTACAGAGGAAACACTTTCTGAGGTATTGAGGAAGCACTTTCTGAGTTATTAAGGGAGCACTTTCTGAGGTATTGAGGAAGCACTTTCTGAGGTATTGAGGAAGCACTTTCTGAGGTATAGAGGGAGCACTATCTGAGGTACTGAGGGAGCTCTATCTGAGGTATTGAGGGAGCACTATCTGAGGTATTGAGAGAGCACTATCTGAGGTACTGAGGAACACTTTCTAAGGGACTGAGGGAGAACTATCTGAGGTACTGAGGGACCACCGTCTGAAGAATTGAGGGAGCACATTCTGAGGTATTGAGGGAGCACTATCTGAGGTATTGAGGAAGCACTTTCTGAGGTATTGAGGGAGCACTTTCTGAGGTATTGAGGGAGCACTATCTGAGGTACTGAGGGAGCACTTTCTGAGGTAGAGAGAAAGCACTTTCTGAGGTATTGAAGAACCAATTTCTGAGGTATTGAGGCAGCTCTATCTGAGGTATTGAGGAAGCACTTTCTGAGTTATTGAGGGAGCACTTTCTGAGGTACTGAGGGCGCACTTTCTGAAGTATTGAGGGTGCACTATCTGAAGTACTGAGGGAGCACTTTCTGAGGAATTGAGGAAGAACTCTCCGAGGTACTGAGGTAGAACTATGTGTGGTATTGATGGAGCACTTTCTGAGGTATTGATGGAGCACTTTCTGAGGTATTGAGGGAGCACTATCTGAAGTACTGAGGGGACAAGTTCTGAGGTATTGAGGAAGCACTCACTGAGGTACTGAGGGAGAACTATCTGAGGTACTGAGGGAGAACTATCTGACGTACTGAGCGAGCACTTCCTGAGGTATTAAGGGGGCACTATCTGAGGCATTGAGGGAGCAATATCTGAGGTACGGAATGAGCACTTTCTGAGGTATTGAGGGAGCACTTTCTGACGTACTGAGGAAACACTTTCTGAGGTTCTGAGCGAGTACTATCTGAGGTACCGAGGGAGAACTATCTGAGTTACTGAGGGACCACTTTCTGAAGTATTGAGGGAGCACATTCTGAGGTATTGAGGAAGCACTTTCTGAGGTACTGAGGGAGAACTATCTGAGGTACTGAGGGAGCAAGTTCTGAGGTATTGAGGGAGCACTCTCTGAGGTACTGAGGGAGAACTATCTGAGGTATTGATGGAGCACTTTCTGAGATATTGAGGGAGCACTATCTGAGGTACTGAGGGAGCACTTTCTGAGGTACAGAGGAAACACTTTCTGAGGTATTGAGGAAGCACTTTCTGAGTTATTAAGGGAGCACTTTCTGAGGTATTGAGGAAGCACTTTCTGAGTTATTAAGGGAGCACTTTCTGAGGTATTGAGGAAGCACTTTCTGAGGTATTGAGGAAGAACTTTCTGAGGTATAGAGGGAGCACTATCTGAGGTACTGAGGGAGCTCTATCTGAGGTATTGAGGGAGCACTATCTGAGGTATTGAGGGAGCACTTTCTGAGTTATTAAAGGAGCAAATTCTGAGGTATAGAGGGAGCACTATCTGAGGTACTGAGGGAGCACTTTCTGAGGTATTGAGGAATGACTTTCTGAGGTATTGTGGGAGCACTTTCTGAGGTACTGAGGGAGCAATATCTGAGGTATTGAGGAAGCACTTTCTGAGGTATTGAGGAAGCACTTTCTGAGGTATTGAGGGAGCACTTTCTGATGTACTGAGGGTGCACTTTCTGAGGTATTGAGGAAGCACTTTCTGAGGTATTGAGGTCGCACTTTCTGAGGTTCTGAGGGAGCACTTTCTGAGGTATTGAGGAAGCACTCTCTGAGGTACTGAGGTTGAACTATCTGTGGTATTGATGGAGCACTATCTGAGGCATTGAAGAAGCACTTTCTGAGGTACTGAGGGAGCTCTTTCTGAGGTATTGAGGGAGCACTTTCTGAGGTACTGAGGGAGCACTCTCTGAGGTATTGAGGAAGCACTTTCTGAGGTATAGAGGAAGCACCTTCTGAGGTATTGTGGGAGCAGTTTCTGAGATACTGAGGGAGCACTTTCTGAGGTATTGAGGAAGCACTCTCTGAGGTATTGAGGGAGCACTTTCTGAGGTACTGAGGGAGCAATTTCTGAGGTATTGAGGAAGCACTTTCTGAGTTATTAAGGGAGCACTTTCTGAGGTATTGAGGAAGCACTTTCTGAGGTATTGAGGAAGCACTTTCTGAGTTATAAAGGGAGCACTTTCTGAGGTATTGAGGAAGCACTTTCTGAGGCATAGAGGGAGCACTATCTGAGGTAATGAGGGAGCACTATCTGAGGTATTGAGGGAGCACTATCTGAGGTATTGAGAGAGCACTATCTGAGGTACAGAGAGAGCACTATCTGAGGTATTGAGGAAGCACTTTCTGAGTTATTAAAGGAGCACTTCCTGAGGTAAGGAGGGAGGACTATCTGAGGTACAGAGGGAGCACTTTCTGAGTTATTGAGGAAGCACTTTCTGAGGTATTGAGCAAGCACTTTCTGAGGTATTGAGGGAGCACTTTCTGATGTACTGAGTGAGCACTTTCTGAGGTATTGAGGAAGCAATTTCTGAGGTATTGAGGTCGCACTTTCTGAGGTACTGAGGGTGCACTTTCTGAGGTATTGAGGAAGCACTCTCTGAGGTACTGAGGTAGATCTATCTGTGGTACCGATGGACCACTATCTGAGGTACTGAGGGAGCACTCTCTGAGGTATTGAGGAAGCACTTTCTGAGGTATAGAGGAAGTACTTTCTGAGGTATTGAGTGAGCACTTTCTGTGGTACTGAGGGAGCACTTTCTGAGGTATTGAGGAAGCACTTTCTGAGGTATTGAGGGAGCACTTTCTGAGGCACTGAGGGAGCACTTTCTGAGGTATTGAGGAAGCACTCTCTGAGTACTGAGGGAGATCGATCTGTGGTATTGATGGAGCACTTTCTGAGGTATTGAGGAAGCACTTTCTGAGGTACTGAGGGAGCATTTTCTGAGGTATTGAGGGAGCACTATCTGAGGTACTGAGGGAACAAGTTCTGAGGTATTCAGGAAGCAGTCTCTGAGGTACTGAGGGAGAACTATCTGAAGTACTGAGGGAGCACTTTCTTAGGTATTGAGGAAGCACTATCTGAGGTATTGAGGTAGAACTCTCTGAGTTACTGAGGGAGCACTCTCTGAGGTATTAAGGGAGCACTATCTGAGGCATTGAGGGAGCAATATCTGAGGTACTGAGGGAGCACTTTCTGAGGTATTTTGGAAGCACTTTCTGAGGTAGAGTGAGAACTATCTGAGGTACTGAGGGAGAAAAGATCAGAGGTACTGAGGGAGCACTTTCTGAGGTATTGAGGGAGCACTTTCTGACGTACTGAGGAAGCACTAGCTGAAGTTCTGAGCGAGTACTATCTGAGGTACTGAGCAAGCACTTTCTGAGGTATTGAGGGAGCACTTTCTGAGGTACTGCGGGAGAACTAGCTGAGGTATTGAGGGAGAACTACCTGAGGTATTGTGGGAGCACTATCTGAGGTATTGAGGGAGAACTATCTGAGGTATTGAGGGAGCACTATCTGAGGTATTGAGGGAGAACTATCTGAGTTATTAAGGGAGCACTTTCTGAGGTATTGAGGAAGCACTTTCTGAGGTATTGAGGAAGCACTTTCTGAGGTATAGAGGGAGCACTATCTGAGGTACTGAGGGAGCTCTATCTGAGGTATTGAAGGAGCACTATCTGAGGTATTGAGAGAGCACTATCTGAGGTACTGAGGGAGCACTATCTGAGGTATTGAGGAAGCACTTTCTGAGTTATGAAGGGAGCACTTTCTGAGGTATAGAGGGAGCACTATCTGAGGTACTGAGGGAGCACTTTCTGAGGTATCGAGGAAGGACTTTCTGAGATATTGTGGGAGCACTTTCTGAGGTACTGAGGGAGCACTATCTGAGGTATTGAGGAAGCACTTTCTGAGGTATTGAGGAAGCATTTTCTGAGGTATTGAGGGAGCACTTTCTGATGTACTGAGGGTGCACTTTCTGAGGTATTGAGGAAGCACTTTCTGAGGTATTGAGGTCGCACTTTCTGAAGTACTGAGGGAGCACTTTCTGAGGTATTGAGGAAGCACTCTCTGAGGTACTGAGGTAGAAGTATCTGTGGTATTGATGGAGCACTATCTGAGGCATTGAAGAAGCACTTACTGAGGTACTGAGGGAGCTCTTTCTGAGGTATTGAGGGAGCACTTTCTGAGGTACTGAGGGAGCACTCTCTGAGGTATTGAAGAAGCACTTTCTGAGGTAAAGAGGAAGCACTTTCTGTGGTATTGACTGAGCACTTTCTGAGGTACTGAGGGAGAACTATCTGAGGTATTGAGGGAGAACTATCTAAGGTATTGTGGGAGCACTATCCGAGGCATTGAGGAAGAACTATCTGAGGTATTGAGGGAGAACTATCTGAGGTACTGAGGGAGAACGTTCAGAGGTACTGAGGAAGCACTATCTGAGGTCCTGAGCGATTACTATCTGAGGTATTGATGGAGCAATTTCTGAGGTATTGAGGGAGCACTATCTGAGGTACAGAGGGAGCACTTTCTCAGGTATTGAGGAAGCACATTCTGAGGTATTGAGGAAGCACACTCTGAGGTACTGAGGGTGAACTATCTGAGGTATTGTTGGAGCACTTTCTGAGGTATTGTGGGAGCACTATCTGAGGTAATGAGGGAGCACTTTCTGACGTATTGAGGAAGCACTTTCTGAGGTATTGAGGAAGCACTTTATGTGGTATTGTGGGAGCACTTTCTGAGGTATTGAGGGAGCACTATCTGAGGTACTGAGGGTGCACTTTCTGAGGCATTGAGGAAGCACTTTCTGTGGTCCTGAGGGAAAACTATCTGTGGCACTGAGGTAGCGCTATCTGCGGTCTTGAGGGAGCACTATTTGAGGCATTGAGGTCGCACTTTCTGAGGTACTGAGGGTGCACTTTCTGAGGTATTGAGGAAGCACTCTCTGAGGTACTGAGGTAGATCTATCTGTGGTACCGATGGACCACTATCTGAGGTACTGAGGGAGCACTCTCTGAGGTATTGAGGAAGCACTTTCTGAGGTATAGAGGAAGTACTTTCTGAGGTATTGAGTGAGCACTTTCTGTGGTACTGAGGGAGCACTTTCTGAGGTATTGAGGAAGCACTTTCTGAGGTATTGAGGGAGCACTTTCTGAGGCACTGAGGGAGCACTTTCTGAGGTATTGAGGAAGCACTCTCTGAGTACTGAGGGAGATCGATCTGTGGTATTGATGGAGCACTTTCTGAGGTATTGAGGAAGCACTTTCTGAGGTACTGAGGGAGCATTTTCTGAGGTATTGAGGGAGCACTATCTGAGGTACTGAGGGAACAAGTTCTGAGGTATTCAGGAAGCAGTCTCTGAGGTACTGAGGGAGAACTATCTGAAGTACTGAGGGAGCACTTTCTTAGGTATTGAGGAAGCACTATCTGAGGTATTGAGGTAGAACTCTCTGAGTTACTGAGGGAGCACTCTCTGAGGTATTAAGGGAGCACTATCTGAGGCATTGAGGGAGCAATATCTGAGGTACTGAGGGAGCACTTTCTGAGGTATTTTGGAAGCACTTTCTGAGGTAGAGTGAGAACTATCTGAGGTACTGAGGGAGAAAAGATCAGAGGTACTGAGGGAGCACTTTCTGAGGTATTGAGGGAGCACTTTCTGACGTACTGAGGAAGCACTAGCTGAAGTTCTGAGCGAGTACTATCTGAGGTACTGAGCAAGCACTTTCTGAGGTATTGAGGGAGCACTTTCTGAGGTACTGCGGGAGAACTAGCTGAGGTATTGAGGGAGAACTACCTGAGGTATTGTGGGAGCACTATCTGAGGTATTGAGGGAGAACTATCTGAGGTATTGAGGGAGCACTATCTGAGGTATTGAGGGAGAACTATCTGAGTTATTAAGGGAGCACTTTCTGAGGTATTGAGGAAGCACTTTCTGAGGTATTGAGGAAGCACTTTCTGAGGTATAGAGGGAGCACTATCTGAGGTACTGAGGGAGCTCTATCTGAGGTATTGAAGGAGCACTATCTGAGGTATTGAGAGAGCACTATCTGAGGTACTGAGGGAGCACTATCTGAGGTATTGAGGAAGCACTTTCTGAGTTATGAAGGGAGCACTTTCTGAGGTATAGAGGGAGCACTATCTGAGGTACTGAGGGAGCACTTTCTGAGGTATCGAGGAAGGACTTTCTGAGATATTGTGGGAGCACTTTCTGAGGTACTGAGGGAGCACTATCTGAGGTATTGAGGAAGCACTTTCTGAGGTATTGAGGAAGCATTTTCTGAGGTATTGAGGGAGCACTTTCTGATGTACTGAGGGTGCACTTTCTGAGGTATTGAGGAAGCACTTTCTGAGGTATTGAGGTCGCACTTTCTGAAGTACTGAGGGAGCACTTTCTGAGGTATTGAGGAAGCACTCTCTGAGGTACTGAGGTAGAAGTATCTGTGGTATTGATGGAGCACTATCTGAGGCATTGAAGAAGCACTTACTGAGGTACTGAGGGAGCTCTTTCTGAGGTATTGAGGGAGCACTTTCTGAGGTACTGAGGGAGCACTCTCTGAGGTATTGAAGAAGCACTTTCTGAGGTAAAGAGGAAGCACTTTCTGAGGTATTGACTGAGCACATTCTGAGGTACTGAGGGAGAACTATCTGAGGTATTGAGGGAGAACTATCTAAGGTATTGTGGGAGCACTATCCGAGGCATTGAGGAAGAACTATCTGAGGTATTGAGGGAGAACTATCTGAGGTACTGAGGGAGAACGTTCAGAGGTACTGAGGAAGCACTATCTGAGGTCCTGAGCGATTACTATCTGAGGTATTGATGGAGCAATTTCTGAGGTATTGAGGGAGCACTATCTGAGGTACAGAGGGAGCACTTTCTCAGGTATTGAGGAAGCACATTCTGAGGTATTGAGGAAGCACACTCTGAGGTACTGAGGGTGAACTATCTGAGGTATTGTTGGAGCACTTTCTGAGGTATTGTGGGAGCACTATCTGAGGTAATGAGGGAGCACTTTCTGACGTATTGAGGAAGCACTTTCTGAGGTATTGAGGAAGCACTTTATGTGGTATTGTGGGAGCACTTTCTGAGGTATTGAGGGAGCACTATCTGAGGTACTGAGGGTGCACTTTCTGAGGCATTGAGGAAGCACTTTCTGTGGTCCTGAGGGAAAACTATCTGTGGCACTGAGGTAGCGCTATCTGCGGTCTTGAGGGAGCACTATCTGAGGCATTGAGGGAGCACTATCTGAGGTACTGAAGGAGCACTTTCTGAGGTACTGATAGAGAACTATCTGAGGTTCTGAGGGAGAACTTTCGGAGGTACTGAGGGAGCAAGTTCTGAGGTATTGATGGAGCACTTTCTGAGGTATTGAAGAAGTACTTTCTGAGGTACTGAGGGCGCACTTTCTGAGGTACAGAGGAAGCACTTTATGAAGCATTGAGGGAGCACTATCTGAGGTATTGTGGTAGCACTTTCTGAGGTATTGAGGGAGCACTTTCAGAGGTATAGAGGGAGCACTATCTGAGGTATTGAGGAAGGACTTTCGGAGGTATTGAGGGCGCACTTTCTGAGGTATTGAGGAAGCACTTTCTGAGTTACTGAGGAGAGCACTTTCTGAGGTATTGAGGAAGCACTTTCTGAGGTATTGAGGAAGCACTTTCTGAGGTATTGAGGAAGCACTTTCTGAGGTACTGAGGGAGAACTATCTGAGGTACTGAGGGAACAAGTTCTGAGGTATTGTGGGAGCACTATCTGAGGCACTGAGGGAGAACTATCTGAGGTATTGAAGGAGCACTTTCTGAGGTATTGAGGGAGTACTATCAGAGGTACTGAGGGAGCATTTTCTGAGGTACAGAGGAAGCACTTTCTCAGGTATTGAGGGAGCACTATCTGAGGTACTGAGGGAGCACTATCTGAGGTATTGAGGAAGCACTTTCTGAGTTATTAAGGGAGCAATTTCTGAGGTATTGAGGGAGCACTTTCTGAGGTATTGAGGTAGCATTTTCTGAGGCTTTGAGGGAGCACTTTCTGAGGTATTGAGGAAGCACTTTCTGAGATATTGAGGGAGCACTATCTGAGGTACTGAGGGGACAAGTTCTGAGGTATTGAGGAAGCACTCACTGAGGTACTGAGGGAGAACTATCTGAGGTACTGAGGGAGAACTGTCTGACGTACTGAGTGAGCACTTCCTGAGGTATTAAGGGGGCACTATCTGAGGCATTGAGGGAGCAATATCTGAGGTACGGAATGAGCACTTTCTGAGGTATTGAGGGAGCACTTTCTGACGTACTGAGGAAGCACTTTCTGAGGTTCTGAGCGAGTACTATCTGAGGTACTGAGGGATAAATATCTGAGGTACTGAGGGACCACTTTCTGAAGTATTGAGGGAGCACATTCTGAGGTATTGAGGAAGCACGTTCTGAGGTACTGAGTGAGAACTATCTGAGGTACTGAGGGAGCAAGTTCTGAGGTATTGAGGGAGCACTCTCTGAGGTACTGAGGGAGAACTATCTGAGGTATTGATGGAGCACTTTCTGAGGCATTGAGGGAACACTATCTGAGGTACTGAGGGAGCACTTTCTGAGGTACAGAGGAAACACTTTCTGAGGTATTGAGGAAGCACTTTCTGAGTTATTAAGGGAGCACTTTCTGAGGTATTGAGGAAGCACTTTCTGAGGTATTGAGGAAGCACTTTCTGAGGTATAGAGGGAGCACTATCTGAGGTACTGAGGGAGCTCTATCTGAGGTATTGAGGGAGCACTATCTGAGGTATTGAGAGAGCACTATCTGAGGTACTGAGGGAGCACTTTCTAAGGGACTGAGGGAGAACTATCTGAGGTACTGAGGGACCACCGTCTGAAGAATTGAGGGAGCACATTCTGAGGTATTGAGGGAGCACTATCTGAGGTATTGAGGAAGCACTTTCTGAGATATTGAGGGAGCACTTTCTGAGGTATTGAGGGAGCACTATCTGAGGTACTGAGGGAGCACTTTCTGAGGTAGAGAGAAAGCACTTTCTGAGGTATTGAAGAACCAATTTCTGAGGTATTGAGGCAGCTCAATCTGAGGTATTGAGGAAGCACTTTCTGAGTTATTGAGGGAGCACTTTCTGAGGTACTGAGGGCGCACTTTCTGAAGTATTGAGGGTGCACTATCTGAAGAACTGAGGGAGCACTTTCTGAGGAATTGAGGAAGAACTCTCTGAGGTACTGAGGTAGAACTATGTGTGGTATTGATGGAGCACTTTCTGAGGTATTGAGGAAGCACTTTCTGAGGTATTGAGGGAGCACTATCTGAGGTACTGAGGGGACAAGTTCTGAGGTATTGAGGAAGCACTCACTGAGGTACTGAGGGAGAACTATCTGAGGTACTGAGGGAGAACTATCTGACGTACTGAGCGAGCACTTCCTGAGGTATTAAGGGGGCACTATCTGAGGCATTGAGGGAGCAATATCTGAGGTACGGAATGAGCACTTTCTGAGGTATTGAGGGAGCACTTTCTGACGTACTGAGGAAACACTTTCTGAGGTTCTGAGCGAGTACTATCTGAGGTACCGAGGGAGAACTATCTGAGTTACTGAGGGACCACTTTCTGAAGTATTGAGGGAGCACATTCTGAGGTATTGAGGAAGCACTTTCTGAGGTACTGAGGGAGAACTATCTGAGGTACTGAGGGAGCAAGTTCTGAGGTATTGAGGGAGCACTCTCTGAGGTACTAAGGGAGAACTATCTGAGGTATTGATGGAGCACTTTCTGAGATATTGAGGGAGCACTATCTGAGGTACTGAGGGAGCACTTTCTAAGGTACAGAGGAAACACTTTCTGAGGTATTGAGGAAGCACTTTCTGAGTTATTAAGGGAGCACTTTCTGAGGTATTGAGGAAGCACTTTCTGAGTTGTTAAGGGAGCACTTTCTGAGGTATTGAGGAAGCACTTTCTGAGGTATTGAGGAAGCACTTTCTGAGGTATTGAGGAAGCACTTTCTAAGGTATTGAGGGAGCACTTTCTGATGTACTGAGGGTGCACTTTCTGAGGTATTGAGGAAGCACTTTCTGAGGTATTGAGGTCGCACTTTCTGAGGTTCTGAGGGAGCACTTTCTGAGGTATCGAGGGAGCACTATCTGAGGTACTGAGGGAGCACTTTCTGAGGTATTGAGGAAGCACTTTCTGAGGTATTGAGGGAGCACTTTCTGATGTACTGAGGGTGCACTTTCTGAGGTATTGAGGAAGCACTTTCTGAGGTATTGAGGTCGCACTTTCTGAGGTTCTGAGGAAGCACTTTCTGAGTTATTAAGGGAGCACTATCTGAGGTACTGAGGGAGCACTATCTGAGGTATTGAGGAAGCACTTTCTGAGTTATTAAGGGAGCACTTTCTGAGGTATCGAGGGAGCACTATCTGAGGTACTGAGGGAGCACTTTCTGAGGTATTGAGGAAGGACTTTCTGAGGTATTGAGGGAGCACTTTCAGAGGTATTGAGGGAGCACTTTCTGAGGTATTGAGGTAGCATTTTCTGAGGCTTTGAGGGAGCACTTTCTGAGGTATTGAGGAAGCACTTTCTGAGGTATTGAGGGAGCACTATCTGAGGTACTGAGGGGACAAGTTCTGAGGTATTGAGGAAGCACTCACTGAGGTACTGAGGGAGAACTATCTGAGGTACTAAGGGAGAACTGTCTGACGTACTGAGTGAGCACTTTCTGAGGTATTAAGGGGGCACTATCTGAGGCATTGAGGGAGCAATATCTGAGGTACGGAATGAGCACTTTCTGAGGTATTGAGGGAGCACTTTCTGACGTACTGAGGAAGCACTTTCTGAGGTTCTGAGCGAGTATTATCTGAGGTACTGAGGGAGAACTATCTGAGGTCCTGAGGGCCCACTTTCTGAAGTATTGAGGGAGCACATTCTGAGGTATTCAGGAAGCACGTTCTGAGGTACTGAGTGAGAACTATCTGAGGTACTGAGGGAGCAAGTTCTGAGTTATTAAGGGAGCACTCTCTGAGGTACTGAGGGAGAACTATCTGAGGTATTGATGGAGCACTTTCTGAGGCATTGAGGGAACACTATCTGAGGTACTGAGGGAGCACTTTCTGAGGTACAGTGGAAACACTTTCTGAGGTATTGAGGAAGCACCTTCTGAGTTATTAAGTGAGCACTTTCTGAGGTATTGAGGAAGCACTTTCTGAGGTATTGAGGAAGCACTTTCTGAGGTATAGAGGGAGCACTATCTGAGGTACTGAGGGAGCTCTATCTGAGGTATTGAGGGAGCACTATCTGAGGTATTGAGAGAGCACTATCTGAGGTACTGAGGAACACTTTCTAAGGGACTGAGGGAGAACTATCTGAGGTACTGAGGGACCACCGTCTGAAGAATTGAGGGAGCACATTCTGAGGTATTGAGGGAGCACTATCTGAGGTATTGAGGAAGCACTTTCTGAGGTATTGAGGGAGCACTTTCTGAGGTATTGAGGGAGCACTATCTGAGGTACTGAGGGAGCACTTTCTGAGGTAGAGAGAAAGCACTTTCTGAGGTATTGAAGAACCAATTTCTGAGGTATTGAGGCAGCTCTATCTGAGGTATTGAGGAAGCACTTTCTGAGTTATTGAGGGAGCACTTTCTGAGGTACTGAGGGCGCACTTTCTGAAGTATTGAGGGTGCACTATCTGAAGTACTGAGGGAGCACTTTCTGAGGAATTGAGGAAGAACTCTCTGAGGTACTGAGGGAGAACTATCTGAGGTACTGAGGGAGAACTATCTGACGTACTGAGCGAGCACTTCCTGAGGTATTAAGGGGGCACTATCTGAGGCATTGAGGGGGAACTCTCTGAGGTAGAACTATGTGTGGTATTGATGGAACACTTTCTGAGGTATTGAGGGAGCACTATCTGAGGTACTGAGGGGACAAGTTCTGAGGTATTGAGGAAGCACTCACTGAGGTACTGAGGGAGAACTATCTGAGGTACTGAGGGAGAACTATCTGACGTACTGAGCGAGCACTTCCTGAGGTATTAAGGGGGCACTATCTGAGGCATTGAGGGAGCAATATCTGAGGTACGGAATGAGCACTTTCTGAGGTATTGAGGGAGCACTTTCTGACGTACTGAGGAAACACTTTCTGAGGTTCTGAGCGAGTACTATCTGAGGTACCGAGGGAGAACTATCTGAGTTACTGAGGGACCACTTTCTGAAGTATTGAGGGAGCACATTCTGAGGTATTGAGGAAGCACTTTCTGAGGTACTGAGGGAGAACTATCTGAGGTACTGAGGGAGCAAGTTCTGAGGTATTGAGGGAGCACTCTCTGAGGTACTGAGGGAGAACTATCTGAGGTATTGATGGAGCACTTTCTGAGATATTGAGGGAGCACTATCTGAGGTACTGAGGGAGCACTTTCTGAGGTACAGAGGAAACACTTTCTGAGGTATTGAGGAAGCACTTTCTGAGTTATTAAGGGAGCACTTTCTGAGGTATTGAGGAAGCACTTTCTGAGTTATTAAGGGAGCACTTTCTGAGGTATTGAGGAAGCACTTTCTGAGGTATTGAGGAAGAACATTCTGAGGTATAGAGGGAGCACTATCTGAGGTACTGAGGGAGCTCTATCTGAGGTATTGAGGGAGCACTATCTGAGGTATTGAGGGAGCACTATCTGAGGTACTGAGGGACCACTATCTGAGGTATTGAGGAAGCACTTTCTGAGTTATTAAAGGAGCAAATTCTGAGGTATAGAGGGAGCACTATCTGAGGTACTGAGGGAGCACTTTCTGAGGTATTGAGGAATGACTTTCTGAGGTATTGTGGGAGCATTTTCTGAGGTACTGAGGGAGTACTATCTGAGGTATTGAGGAAGCACTTTCTGAGGTATTGAGGAAGCACTTTCTGAGGTATTGAGGGAGCACTTTCTGAGGTATTGAGGGAGCACTTTCTGAGGCACTGAGGGAGCAATTTCTGAGGTATTGAGGAAGCACTTTCTGAGTTATTAAGGGAGCACTTTCTGAGGTATTGAGGAAGCACTTTCTGAGGTATTGAGGAAGCACTTTCTGAGTTATAAAGGGAGCACTTTCTGAGGTATTGAGGAAGCACTTTCTGAGGCATAGAGGGAGCACTATCTGAGGTAATGAGGGAGCACTATCTGAGGTATTGAGGGAGCACTATCTGAGGTATTGAGAGAGCACTATCTGAGGTACAGAGAGAGCACTATCTGAGGTATTGAGGAAGCACTTTCTGAGTTATTAAAGGAGCACTTCCTGAGGAAAGGAGGGAGGACTATCTGAGGTACAGAGGGAGCACTTTCTGAGTTATTGAGGAAGCACTTTCTGAGGTATTGAGCAAGCACTTTCTGAGGTATTGAGGGAGCACTTTCTGATGTACTGAGTGAGCACTTTCTGAGGTATTGAGGAAGCAATTTCTGAGGTATTGAGGTCGCACTTTCTGAGGTACTGAGGGTGCACTTTCTGAGGTATTGAGGAAGCACTCTCTGAGGTACTGAGGTAGATCTATCTGTGGTACTGATGGACCACTATCTGAGGGACTGAGGGAGCACTCTCTGAGGTATTGAGGAAGCACTTTCTGAGGTATAGAGGAAGTACTTTCTGAGGTATTGAGTGAGCACTTTCTGTGGTACTGAGGGAGCACTTTCTGAGGTATTGAGGAAGCACTTTCTGAGGTATTGAGGGAGCACTTTCTGAGGCACTGAGGGAGCACTTTCTGAGGTATTGAGGAAGCACTCTCTGAGTACTGAGGGAGAACGATCTGTGGTATTGATGGAGCACTTTCTGAGGTATTGAGGAAGCACTTTCTGAGGTACTGAGGGAGCATTTTCTGAGGTATTGAGGGAGCACTATCTGAGGTACTGAGGGAACAAGTTCTGAGGTATTCAGGAAGCAGTCTCTGAGGTACTGAGGGAGAACTATCTGAGGTACTGAGGGAGCACTATCTGAGGTATTGAGGAAGCACTTTCTGAGTTATTAAGGGAGCACTTTCTGAGGTATCGAGGGAGCACTATCTGAGGTACTGAGGGAGCACTTTCTGAGGTATTGAGGAAGGACTTTCTGAGGTATTGAGGGAGCACTTTCAGAGGTATTGAGGGAGCACTTTCTGAGGTATTGAGGTAGCATTTTCTGAGGCTTTGAGGGAGCACTTTCTGAGGTATTGAGGAAGCACTTTCTGAGGTATTGAGGGAGCACTATCTGAGGTACTGAGGGGACAAGTTCTGAGGTATTGAGGAAGCACTCACTGAGGTACTGAGGGAGAATTATCTGAGGTACTGAGGGAGAACTGTCTGACGTACTGAGTGAGCACTTCCTGAGGTATTAAGGGGGCACTATCTGAGGCATTGAGGGAGCAATATCTGAGGTACGGAATGAGCACTTTCTGAGGTATTGAGGGAGCACTTTCTGACGTACTGAGGAAGCACTTTCTGAGGTTCTGAGCGAGTACTATCTGAGGTACTGAGGGAGAACTATCTGAGGTACTGAGGGACCACTTTCTGAAGTATTGAGGGAGCACATTCTGAGGTATTGAGGAAGCACGTTCTGAGGTACTGAGTGAGAACTATCTGAGGTACTGAGGGAGCAAGTTCTGAGGTATTGAGGGAGCACTCTCTGAGGTACTGAGGGAGAACTATCTGAGGTATTGATGGAGCACTTTCTGAGGCATTGAGGGAACACTATCTGAGGTACTGAGGGAGCACTTTCTGAGGTACAGAGGAAACACTTTCTGAGGTATTGAGGAAGCACTTTCTGAGTTATTAAGGGAGCACTTTCTGAGGTATTGAGGAAGCACTTTCTGAGGTATTGAGGAAGCACTTTCTGAGGTATAGAGGGAGCACTATCTGAGGTACTGAGGGAGCTCTATCTGAGGTATTGAGGGAGCACTATCTGAGGTATTGAGAGAGCACTATCTGAGGTACTGAGGGAGCACTTTCTAAGGGACTGAGGGAGAACTATCTGAGGTACTGAGGGACCACCGTCTGAAGAATTGAGGGAGCACATTCTGAGGTATTGAGGGAGCACTATCTGAGGTATTGAGGAAGCACTTTCTGAGGTATTGATGGAGCAATATCTGAGGTACTGAGGGAGCACTTTCTGAGGTATTTTGGAAGCACTTTCTGAGGTAGAGTGAGAACTATCTGAGGTACTGAGGGAGGAAAGATCTGAGGTACTGAGGGAGCACTTTCTGAGGTATTGAGGGAGCACTTTCTGACGTACTGAGGAAGCACCAGCTGATGTTCTGAGCGAGTACTATCTGAGGTACTGAGCAAGCACTTTCTGAGGTATTGAGGGAGCACTTTCTGAGGTACTGCGGGAGAACTATCTGAGGTATTGAGGGAGAACTACCTGAGGTATTGTGGGAGCACTATCTGAGGTATTGAGGGAGAACTATCTGAGGTATTGAGGGAGCACTATCTGAGGTATTGAGGGAGAACTATCTGAGGTATTGAGTAGCACTATCTGAAGTATTGAGGGAGAACTATCACAGGTATTGAGCGAGCACTTTC
Source organism: Chiloscyllium plagiosum (assembly GCF_037043375.1). NCBI lineage: Eukaryota > Metazoa > Chordata > Chondrichthyes > Orectolobiformes > Hemiscylliidae > Chiloscyllium > Chiloscyllium plagiosum. Next base: position 109,166,394 of record NW_028270156.1, read on the forward strand.
AGAGGTTTTGAGGGAGAACTATCTGAGGTATTGAAGGTGAACTATCTTAGGTATTGAGGGAGCACTCTCTGAGCTATTGATGGAGCACTTTCTGATGTATTGATGTAGCACTTTCTGAGGTAGTGAGGGGACACTCTCTGAGGTATTGAGGGAGCACTTTCGAGGTATTGAGGGAGAACTACCTGAGGTATTGAGGGAGCACTTTCTGAGGTACTGAGGAAGCACTATCTGAGGTATTGAGGGAGCACCTTCTGAGGTACTGAGGAATCACTCAGCGGTACTGAGGGAGCACTTTCTGAGGTACTGAGGGAGAACTATCTGAGGTACTGAGGGACCACCTTCTGAAGTATTGAGGGAGCACATTCTGAGGTATTGAGGGTCCACTATCTGAGGTATTGAGGAAGCACTTTCTGAGGTATTGAGGGAGCACTTTCAGAGGTTTTGAGGGGGAACTATCTGAGGTATAGAAGGAGAACTATCTTCGGTATGGAGGGAGCACTCTCTGAGGTATTGATGGAGCACTTTCTGAGGTATTGAGGTAGCACTTTCTGAGGTACTGAGGGAGCACGTTCTGAGGTATTGAGAAAGCACTTTCTGAGGTATTGAGGAAGCACTTTCTGAGGTATTGAGGGAGCACTATCTGAGGTATTGAGGAAGCACTTTCTGAGGTATTGCGCAAGCAATATCTGAGGTACTGAGTGAGCAAGCTCTAATGTACTGAGGGAGAACTATCTGGGGTACTGAGGGAGAACTATCTGAGGTATTGATGGAGCACCTTCTGAGATATTGAGGGAGCACTATCTGAGGTACTGAGAGAGCACCTTCTGAGGTATTGAGGAAGCACTTTCTGAGGTACTGAGGGAACACAATCTGTTGTATTGAGGAAGCAATGTATGAGGTATTGAGGGAGCACATTCTGAGGTATTGAGGGAACACTATCTGAGATACTGAGTGAGAACTATCTGTGGTATTGATGGAGCACATTCTGAGGTATTGAGGAAGCACTTTCTGAGGTACTGAGGGAGCACTTTCTGAGGTATTGAGTGAGCACTATCTGAGGTACTGAGGGAACAAGTTCTGAGGTATTGAGGAAGCACTCTCTGAGGTACTGAGGGAGAAGTATCTGAGGTACAGAGGGAGCACTTTCTGAGGAATTAAGGGAGCACTATCTGAGATATTGAGTGGGCAATACCTGAGGTTCTGAGGGAGCACTTTCTGATGTATTTAGGGAGCACTTTCTGAGTTACTGAGGAAGCACTCAAACATAGGAACTGCTGATGATGAACCAGAAGGAAAATAACATTGGAGCTTAATCTAAAATTTCCCCTTTTCCCATATTCCTGAATATCATGTGAAGTTTGATGTGTCCCTGTTTACATTAAGTTATATTCCCTCTGTCTTTCTCCTGTGAGTGTGATGATCAACTCTATCGGCAATACTGGTGCCGCCCTTATAGTTGCTGAGATACAAAGGAACGGAATGCCACATTGTCAACTGATATTTTTGGAGAAGGGAACTGTAACTGCAGGGCTGTGCAGAGCAGTAACTGTTTTCTTTCTGCTCAGAACAGAAACATTTTCAACACTGAATGGGTGCACCGTGTGTGTGGGGATTTGACTTGCTCCAGTGCAATTACCGACCCCTCTGCCCCTTGAGTCACTTACATGGGAACAGGAGGAGGCCATTCTGTCCCATGAGTCACTTAGAGAAGAGGTGTTGGAAATCCTGGAAAAGGTGAAAATAGATAAGTCCCCTGGGCCTGATGGCATTTATCCTAGGATTCTCTGGGAAGCAAGGGAGGAGATTGCAGAGCCATTGGCCTTGATTTTTATGTCCTCTTTGTCTACAGGAGTAGTGCCAGAAGACTGGAGGATAGCAAATGTGGTTCCCTTGTTCAAAAAGGGGAGTAGGGATAACCCTAGTAACTATAGGCCGGTGAGTCTCACTTCTGTTGTCGGCAAAGTCTTAGAGAGAATTGTAAGGGATAGGATTTATGCACATCTGGATAGGAATAATGTGATCAAGGATAGTCAGCATGGTTTTGTGAAGGGCAGGTCGTGCCTCACAAACCTTATTGAATTCTTTGAAAAGGTGACGAAGGAGGTTGATGAGGGGAAAGCGGTAGATGTGGTATATATGGATTTTAGTAAGGCGTTTGATAAGGTTCCCCATGGTAGGCTACTGCAGAAAATACGGAGATATGGCATTGAGGGTGAGTTGGAGGTTTGGATTAGGAATTGGCTGGATGGAAGAAGACAGAGGGTAGTAGTTGATGGCAAAGTTTCTTCATGGAGTGCCGTCACGAGCGGTGTTCCGCAAGGATCTGTTTTGGGACCATTGCTGTTTGTCATTTTTATAAATGACCTGGAAGAGGGGTTAGAAGGTTGGGTGAGCAAGTTTGCGGATGATACGAAAGTCGGAGGAGTTGTTGACAGTGAGGAAGGATGTGTCAGGTTACAGCAGGATATAGAGAAGCTGCAGAGCTGGGCAGAAAGGTGGCAAATGGAATTCAATGTAGCTAAGTGTGAGGTGATTCACTTTGGGAGGAATAACAAAAAGATGGGGTACTGGGCTAATGGTCGGATACTTGGTAGTGTGGATGAGCAGAGGGATCTTGGTGTCCATGTACACAGATCTCTGAAAGTTGCCACCCAGGCAAATAGTGCGGTGAGGAAGGCATATGGCGTACTGGCTTTTATTGGTAGAGGAATTGAGTTCTGGAGTCCTGAGGTCATGATGCAGTTGTATAAGACTCTGGTGCGGCCGCATCTGGAATATTGTGTGCAGTTTTGGTCGCCATACTATAGGAAGGATGTGGAGGCACTGGAACGGGTGCAGAGGAGGTTTACCAGGATGTTGCCTGGTATGGAAGGAAGATCGTATGAGGAAAGACTGAGGCACTTGGGGCTGTTTTCATTAGAGAAAAGAAGGTTTAGGGGTGACTTGATTGAGGTGTACAAGATGATTAGGGGGTTAGATAGGGTTGACAGCGTGAACCTTTTCCCGCGTATGGAGTCGGGTATTTCAAGGGGGCATAGCTTTAAATTAAGGGGGGGTAGATATAGGACTGAAGTTAGGGGTAGGTTCTTCACTCAGCGAGTCGTGAGTTCATGGAATGCCCTGCCAGTAGCAGTGGTGGACTCTCCCTCTTTATGGGCATTTAAGCGGGCATTGGATAGGTATATGGAGGATAGTGGGTTAGTATAGGTTAGGTGGGCTTGGATCGGCGCAACATCGAGGGCCAAAGGGCCTGTACTGCGCTGTATTCTTCTATGTTCTCTGTTCTTTTACCAGCCCATCCATTACATATTCAGGATGAAGCACTGTGTAGATCCTGCTAGTGTACAGCTGTATGCAACCCAGCAATGTCCAGAGTGAAACTCAGTGCAGCCCACACCAATGCTTGATCTATAATTCTGGGCTAAATGTTCAGCATGGGAAGCTGTGCAGTCCGCACTGATTCATTCATATATAAATCCAGGCTGTTGTATTGTTCGGTAACACTGTTAGATCACTGCCCAGTGTGGTGAAAAATGCAACCAATGCTGGAAGTGACAGGATGTGCAGTTCCCATCCATTCACAGCTCCATATCTGCACTGTACATTGACAAGGGGTGCTGCGAATGTGAAAATCAATGTGAGGAAGAGATATAAATGGAAACAGTTAAAAAAAACAATAGTTCTGATTAAGGCGCATATCACTCTAGCATTTAAAGTTGAAATAACTGAGATAATATCCAATGAGGTTTTGTGAACGGTGAAAAGAAGTAAGAGGGGGGTGGTGATGTTATAGTGGTTGCACTATAAGCCTCCAAATAATTAATGGGGCTGGCGAGACTTGCAGGAGCAATAGGGTTGACATAATAGGCGATTTCAATTTTCCTAACACAGACTGGTACTTCCAGATGGTTAAGAACTTAGATGGAACGTAATTTGTTAAGTGTGTTCAGGAAGGCTTCCACAAGCAATATAGAGAGGTTCCTATTGGGGAAGGGACAAACTCGACCTACTGTTGGGAAATAAGTTCGGAGAGGTGACGGAGGTAAAGTGGGCAAGCATTTTGGGAATAGTGACTAGAGCTGTATTAGTTTTAAAATAGTAATGGTAGGGACAAAATTGGTCCACAGAATGAAGTTCTCAATTGGGGCAAGGCGTATTTTGTTGGAATTGGACAGGGGATTGCAGGGGATGATTGGAGTAGTTTGTTTCCAGGTAAAAGGATCCCGGGCAGGTGGGAGGGCTTCAAAAGTGAGATAGCTCGAGGTCAAAGTCTATATGTTCCTGTGAGGATGAAGGGAAAGTGAGGCTGGAAGAGAGAACCATGGATGACAAGAGATATTGAGGCTCTGACCAGTAAAAAAAGGAGGCGTGGCTCACGTATCCAGGCAGCTGGGACCAAGGGAATCTCTGGAGGTACACAGAGGATACAGGAGTTTACTGAAGAAGGAAATCAGCAAGGCGAAAAGGGGATATGAGATATCCTTGGCTGAGCAGATTAATGTGAATCCAAATCAGTATAGTAAAGAAAACGAACAACCAGAGAGAGAATAGGACGTCTTAAAATCCAAAATGGGCACGCATGTGTAAAACCTCAAGAGATGGTTGAGGTCCTCAATTCCCCCTCTGTGTTTACCATAAAGACAGACATGAAGACCTGTGACCTTTGGAAGGTTAGTTGTCATATCTTGGTACAGTCAATATCACAGTAGAGGTGATGATGGACATATTAGAATGCATAAAGTCAGAGAAATCTCTTGGTCCTGACCAGATATATCCAAGAACACTGTAGGTGGCGAGAGAAGACAGTTCAGGGGCCATAGACCTGGAAGACTGGGCGGTAAGAAGGGCTGCAAATAAATGCCTGGGAAATATAGACCAGTAAGCTTCACATCTGTTTTCGGTAAACCGCTTGAGAAGGTTCGGAGATATAAGATATGCATGCATTTGGAAAAACAGAGTTTGACTTGGAGCAGTCAGCATAGCTTTGTGCGTGGCAGATCATGCCTTACACATTTGTTAGAGTATTTGAGGAAGTGACCAGGAAGGTTGACAAGGGCAGGGTGGTGGACAGAGTGTATATGGATTTCAGTAAGGCCTTTGATAAGGTTCCACATGGTAAGCCGCTCTGGAAATTTAGATCGCATTGACTCCAATGTAAACTGGCAAATAGGCGACACAATTGGCCTGACGTTATGAAGCAAATGGCTATGGTGGAGGTCTGCTTGTCGGACTGGAGACCTTTGACTTGTGGAGTGCCTCAGTGGTCGGTCCTGGGCCCATTGATGTTTGTTATCTATATGAATGATTTGGACCAGAGTGCACAATGCAAGGTTAGTAAGTTTGCAGATGACACTAAATTAGGAGGCATCATTTAAATGAGGAACATTATCAGAAATTGCAACAGTACCTTGGTCAGCCGAGGAAGTGGGCTGAGAAATAGCAAATGGCGTTTAATATAGATAAGTGTGATGTTTTGCAATTTGAAAAGTCAAATCCAGGTAGGAGTTTAATGATGAATGAGAGTGTCTTAAGGCGTGTAGTGGAACAAAAGGACTTTTGAGATCAGGTGCACGGTTGTCTGAAATTTGAGTCACAGATACACAGGACAGTGAAGAAGGCTGTTGGCACATTGGCCTACATCAGCACATTGAGTATCAACGTTGGAACGTTATGTTGCAGTTGTACAGGATGTTGGTAAGGCTGCAGTTGAAGTATTGTGTTCAGTTTTGTTCACCTTGCTCTCGAAAGGAAATTATTGAACTAGAAAGAGTGTAGAAGAAATTTACGAAGATGTTTCCTGGGCTGAAGGCTCTAAGTTATAGGCAGAGGTTGGACAGGTTAGAACATATTTCTTTACAGCATAGGAAACTGAGGGGGTTCTTGTAGAAGTGCAACTCTTGTAAAGTCATGAGAGGCGTGCATGGGGTGAATACTTCAATTTTTTTTTCCTAAGGTAGGGGAATCGAGGACTAGAGTACATCCATTAATGTTTGGAAAGGAAAAAAAATGTAAAAAGGAACCTGAGTGGCAACTTTTTTACACAGAGTGTGGTACGCATATGGACTGAGCTGCCAAGGGAAGTGATTGAGGTGGGAACAATAACAACATTGAAAAGGGATTTGGACAAATACACAGATAGGTAAGGATTAGAGGGATACAGAGCAAGGGCCGGGAAATGGGGTGAGTGTGGATGGACATTTTAGTTGGCATGGACCAGCTGGGCCAAATGGCCAGCCATACTGGCAGTCTCGTGCAGTATGACTGTCAATGAGTGTGTTTTGGAGTGGAGGCAGAGTGGGGGAGACTGAGAAAAAATGTCATTGAAGGATAAGTTCACAGGTTTCAGAATGCTGAAATGAAGACATTTCGATACTATCAGGCAACACGGGTCAGTATTATGAAGAATTAGTGAAAGGACTATTACTGTGAGTTCAGGCGATGGAGAGTTTATAATGAGCATTTGTTCTGCAGCTTTGTAACTGGGAGTGAGGACAGCAGAGTCTTCACCTCACTGGGCTGAACCTAACAAAAAACTGTCTCATTTACATTTTCTTTAATGTGACAGAGGGGTTGTCTGCATGTAGCGGAGCTAGTTTCCTGGTGCTATCTGACCAAACCCATCTCATTAACTACCCAGCCCACTCTATAGTGTCCCTCTCATACATTGAGGAGAAAGTGAGGTCTGCAGATGCTGGAGATTAGAGCTGGAAATGTGTTGCTGGAAAAGCGCAGCAGGTCAGGCAGCATCCAGGGAACAGGAGAATTGACGTTTCGGGCATAAGCCCTCTCATACATTGCCAGCCCGATTCTCCTACCCATCATGACTGGAAGTACTCACCATCGCCCGGATGCCCCTGGATATTCCGTGATTCCTGACCCTGGGGCCATCTGTAAAAGGCCAATGGGCACACGGTTGAGCTTTCTCAGTTTGGAGCTGCCCTGCACAGTTTACCCCGAGCATGGCAGCTAAGGGGAAATTACATCACGGTTTGTCGACAGCAGCACGGAGGTCCTGGTGGATGGGCCAGTACAAAAGGGAACCATTCTCTTCCCAGAGGGATCACATTACCAGACCCACCGAGCCTGGTCTGCGCTCGCCACCTACCTCAGTGCAGTATTTGCGGTCTGAAGAAATGTCCAGCAAAACAGGACAAGCATCAATAACCTTCCCCACTCTGTCAGGATAAGGGTCACCATATTCTCTCTGCTCCCTCACACTCACTGTATATCTGTTATAGCACCGACCCCTGAACAAGGCTCATGCTCAACCACTCTCACTACTGCATTCAGCACCTTCCCTCTCTTCCTCTCTTGCCTTTCTAATCCTCCCCCCCCCCCCCCCACATAGTTATAGAATATTCTGGAGAATGACAATTATGGAATGTTCCAAATAATGTTCCAACTTATTCCTAATTCAGTATAACGGCTGTTCCCCAGTGTGTAACATGTAAGAGGATAGAGTAGAGATGTACGTTTTTCAAATCACACACAATTAAAATCCATCATTAGGATTCAGTACTTCAAATATTTTCCAACATTCAATAGGTTCGGGGGTGATCAGATGGTTTTCTCAGCTCCATGTTACAGGAACTTTCAGTCATTCAACCACCAGGTTCCTGTTACTGAGCAGATGGTTCTCAGACACTTTTTCCTCCGGGTTTCTTCTAGCACGTGTTCAGAAGGCATTTCCCATGAGGACGGACTCTCCATACTATAGATTTCATCTGATTTATAATTTCTTGCAACAGTCAGCATGCTTGCCACAGACCAATCAAAAACATGCACTTATGTTATGGTTATGAAAGGTTTGTGAAGGTTTGTAGCTCAGGTTGAAGTTTAGGGTGTAGGTTTGCTCGCTGAGCTGCAGGTTTGATATCCAGACGTTCCATCACCTGGCTAGGTAACATCATCAGTGGCGACCTCCAAGTGAAGCGAAGCTGTTGTCTCCTGCTTTCTATTTATATCTTTCTCCTGGATGGGGTTCCTGGGGTTTGTGATGATGTCATTTCTGTTCGTTTTCTGACGGGTAGATAGAAGGCATCTAGATCTATGTGCTTGTTTATAGCGTTGTGGTTGGAGTGCCAGGCCTCGAGGAATTCTCTGGCATGTCTTTGCTTAGCCTGTCCCAGGATAGATGTGTTGTCCCATTCGAAATGGTGTTTTTTTTCATCCATGTGTAGGGCTACGAGGGAGAGAGTGGCGTGTCTTTTTGTGGCTAGCTGGTGTTCGTGTATCCTGGTGGAAACTTTCTTCCTGTTTGTCCTTCGTAGAGTTTGTGGCAGTCCTTGCATGGAATTTTGTAGATGACGTTGGTTTTGTCCATGGGTTGTACTGGGTCTTTTAAGTTTGCGAGTTTTTGTTTGAGAGTGTTGGTGGGTTTGTGTGCTACTAGGAATCCGAGGGGTCTTAGTAGTCTGGCTGTCATTTCTGAAACTTCTTTGATGTATGGTTAGGTGGTTAGGGTTTCTGGCTGTTATAGTTATTGATATCCAATCACAATTCGTCATTCTGGTTATTTCACTTGTCTCACCTTATTGTATTCAGCCAAAGACAGATTCCAAACACTTGTCTCATTATAAAATACAATTTCTAGCAGAGAACATTTTTATCCTTGTCATGAAAATTTTTCTTGCTCTTTGTCTGTGACTGATTCTGTGTGTAACAGTTACACAGTCTCCCACTCAGTTGGCTGAATAGTTGGTTTGTGATGTAGAGGGAGGCCACCAGCGCAGGTTCAATTCCCCACACTGACTGAGGTTACCATGAAGGGGATGCTCTCTCAACCTCACCCCATCACCCGTGTGGGGACCTTCAACATAAACCACCATGAGTGGTCTCTCTAATGAGAGTTATTTGGGACTCTAACCTATCAATGTTAGCATTTTAATTTTTTAACAATTTCTTATTGAAAAATATATTTTTATTATTATATTAAACCAATAACAAAACAACTCTAATAACTGAACAGACTTACACCCATGTGCATCTATATAAAAATAAGTTTGAGTCTCTAAACAGACAGAAGAAAAATAAAAATAAACAATAAGTAATAAATAAATAATACGGCTCAGCATAACAAAGTGATAGCTCTCGTCCTTCGAGAGCATTAACTGATACACATTCATACGTTCATAATTCATAATATGTGATTCATTAGACAATATCGTCATGGCTATATGAAAGCCCTTTTTAGAGTGGCAGATAAGCCTGTATCGCGGTAATCCAAAAAGGGTTGCCATATCTTATATGAATCTCTGCTTTTCGGTGCACCATACTGGTGAGAATGTCCAAAGGGATATTCTCCATGACGAGCTTACAACCACCCAACGGACCAGGAGGTTTTTCAGACATCCAACACAACAGAACATTCTTCCTCGCACAGGAAGTATGGGGGAGATATTAAAAAGTATTGTGCATCAGTATTTACTGTGGAAGAGGATATGGAAGATATAAAATGTAGGGAAATAGATGCTGATACCTTACAAAATGTCCATATTACAGAGAAGGAAGTGCTGGATGTCTTGAAACGGGTAAAGGTGGATAAATCCCCAGTACCTGATCAGGTGTACCCTAGAACTCTGTGGGAAGCTAGAGAAGTGATTGCTGGGCCTCTTTTTGAGATATTTGCAATATGGATAGTCACAGGTGAGGTGCCGGAAGACTGGAGGTTGGATAACATTGTGCCATTGTTTAAGAAGGGTGTTAAGGACAAGCGAGGGAACTATAGACCAGTGAGCCTAACGTTGGTGGTGGGCAAGTTGTTGGAGGGAATCTTGAGGTACAGGATGTGCATATATTTGAAAAGGCAAGGACTGATTAGGGATAGTCAACATGGATTTGTGCATGAGATATCATGTCTCACAAACTTGATTGAGTTTTTTGAGGAAGTAAATAAGAGGATTGATGAGGGCAGAGGGGTAGATGTGATCTATATGGACTTCAGCAAGGGTTTTGATAAGGTTTCCCATGGTTAGATCTCATGGAATACAGGGAGAACTAGCCATTTGGATACAGAACTGGCTCAAAGGTAGAAGACAGAGGGTGATGGTGGAGGATTGTTTTTTAGACTGGAGGCCTGTGACCAGTGCAGTACCACCAGGATCGGTGCTGGATTCATTACTTTTTGTCATTGACATAAATTATTTGCATGCGAGCATAAGACGTACAGTTAGTAAGTTTGCAGATGACACCAAAATTGCAGGTGTAGTGGAGAGCGAAGAGGGTCACCTCAGATTGTCCAAATGGGCCAATGGGCTGAGAAGTGGCAGATGGAATTTAATTCAGATAAATGCAAGGTGCTGCATTTTGGGAAAGAAAATCTTAGCAGGACTTATACACTTAATGGTAAGGTCGCAGGGAGTGTTGCTGAACAAAGAGACCTTGGAGTGCAGATTCATAGCTCCATGAAAGTGATGTCGCAGGTAGATGGGATAGTGAAGAAGGCTTTTTGTATGGCTTCCTTTATTGGGCAGAGTATTGAGTACAGGAGTTGGAAGATCATGTTGCGGCTGTACAGGACACTGGTTAGGCCACTGTTGGAATATTGCGTCCAATTCTGGTCTCCTTCCTATCGGAAAGATATTGTGAAACTTGAACGGGTTCAGATAATATTTCAAGGATGTTGCCAGCGTTAGACGCTGAACAGACTGGGACTGTTTTCCCTGGAGTGTCAGAGGCTGAGGGCTGACATTATAGATGTTTACAAAATTATGAAGGGCATGGATAGGGTAAATAGGTAAAGTCTTTTCCCTGGGGTCGGGAGTCAGAACGAGACGGTATAGGTTTAGGGTGAGAGGGGAAAGATACAATAGAGAACGACGGAGCAACTATTTCACACATAGGGTGGGACGTGTATGGCATGAGCTGCCAGGTGATGTCGGGGAGGTTAATACAAGTGCAACATTTAAGAGGCATTTGGATGGGTATATGAATAAGAAGGGTTTGAAGGGTTATGGGCCAGGTGCTGGCAGGTGGTACTAGATTGGTTTGGGATATGTGGTCGGCATAGACGGGTTGGACGACGGGTCTGTTTCCATGCTGTACATCTCTATGACTCTATGACTTATATCAATCTCTGTTTTTTGGTGCACCATGCTGGTGAGAAAGTCCAAAGGGATATTCTCCATGAGGAACTTACAAAGACCCAACAGACCCGCGGAGTTTTCAGACATCCAACACCACAGAATATTTTACCTAGCACAGAAAATAAGGAAATATATTTTTTTTCCCATGTGTATCTGCGTCAGATACTCTGGGCAAGCCCAGGAAAAGAGAAACCGGGTCGACTTCCAATTCGGTCCACAAGACCCACGCTATCACACATAACACAGTGCTCCAATATGTACAAAGCCTGCAGCAGGACCACATGCAATGAGTAAGAGTGCCTGTAGTCATTCTGCATTTAAAATATGCTGTCGGATAATCCCACTTTGAATTTTGAGAGAAAATCTTAGGTCAGATAGAACCTATGAAGAATTTTCAACTGCATGGAATGGGTCCTATTATACATTAGAATCCTTCGAGCATTTTCACAAATATCCTCGCATGTCTCTGAAGAGATCTAAATCCCCAACTCTCTCGCACAGACGTCACGAAGCTGCACAGTCTTGTCTGAGGGGACACTCACCAACAAATGACACAGGGAGCTGACAGAGAGGGTATTCTTTACAATAATCACCTGCTTCTCTGTATCTGATCCATAAGTGTCTGTTAAAATTGTGTTTTTTAATCAAATCTCTAATCTGGAACAAAAACAGAAGAGGTCTCTATTAGGTAGTACATACTTATGAGTTATTTGATCAAATGATATCATTGTTTCTCCCTCAAGTAACACGTGGTGGCTCAGTGGTTTGCACTGCTGACTCACTGCACCAGTGTGGAGAAAGTGAGGACTGCAGATGCTGGAGATCAGAGCTGAAAATGTGTTGCTGTAAAAGCGCAGCAGGTCAGGCAGCTTCCAGGGAACAGGAGAATCGACGTTTCGGGCATAAGCCCTTCTTCAGGCTTATGCCCGAAACGTCGATTCTTCTGTTCCCTGAATGCTGCCTGACCTGCTGCGCTTTTCCAGCAACACATTCACTGCATCAGTGTGACGGGTTTGGTTCCAGCTCTGGGTAAATGGCTGTGTGGAGTTAGTATATTCTTAACTGTGTCAGTGTGGGCTTCCTCCCCCAGTCCAAAGATGTGCAGTTTAGATAAATTGGCCATTGATAAATCATTCAAAGTGTTCAGGGATGTATAGGTTTGGGCATTAGTCAGGGTAAATGGGGAATGGGCCTGGGTGGGTCTTCAGAGAGTCGAAGTGGACTTGCTGGGCACAGGGGCTTGTATCCATACTGTAGGGATTCTACTAATTCTAAATCACTCAAGCAAGGCGCACCCCTGGCTGCCCAAAGATTAAACCTGGAATCCATTATCCCTGGTTGACAGCCCGGTATATCAATTATCGGGGTAAAAATCATGAGGGCTGTATTGCCCTCGATCTGACGCATTGTCCTTCAAGTTTTAACATTATTGATGATAATTAGTTTATGACAATACTTCATAAATGTTGTCATTTTATCTAAGAACAACAGACCATAATGGTTCACTTTGTCATATTGATGCCGAGTCCTTAGCCGCCCAGGCACTCACATACGATGAAAAGAGCTTAATTGCTTGCTTTTAATCTGGGAGATCTACCCCCCCCCCCCCCCCCCAATCTGTGGGGCAGTTGCAATTTTGTTAGCTTGATATAGAATCGCTTATGGGGCCAAATAAAATAGCTAAACCAGCCATTATGTTTCCAAAATATCTGTCTGGGAAACATCAAAGGAAGCACTTACACAGGGTATAGCAAATGACGAAGGACATTCATTTAAATAACAGCTATCCGACCTAGCCAGGATATTGGAAATGCCTCCCATCTTTGAAGGTCTTGTTTAATTTTGTCAAACAAATGGGCATAGTTCACGTTAAATAAATGATCAAAGACAGATGTAATGAATATACTGAAATAGGGAAATCACCCCCCGTGACCATTTAAAAGGAAACCAGGATTTGCCCTCAGTATCAGGTATTTCCCTAAGACATCGCATAGGCATGGCCTCCAACTTTGTAAAATTAATCTTATTGCCCAGGAAGGCAACAAGCGAATTAATGCATTGCATCACGTGAACTACCGAAATTGCGGGATTTGCCAAAAACATAAGACACACATCTGCATACAATGTAATCTTACATGACTTCTATCCCACTTCTGGGGCAGGTGTGCTGGTATCCCGACGGATGGCCTCCGTCAGTGGTTCAATCACCAACGTAAACAACAATGGTGAAAGATGTCAACCTTTGCGGCTGCCTGGAGAAATATTAATATTACTGATTGGAACACCATTAGTGAGAACCGCAGCCAGAGGATCGCGGTAAATGACCCTCACCCACTTGATAAAAACTTTGCACAGACCAAACCGTTCTAATGTACAGAAGAGATCCGACCCCTCAACCCAATCAAATGCCTTCTCTCATCTAAAGAGATCAATAATCCCTGGACAGATTGTTGTTGAGACTCTTGGATCATATTGAGTAAATTCTTACCATTGTAGGAAGATCTGCGGTCCTTTATAAAGCCAGTTTGGTCCTCTTTGGCAACGGAAGACAGCAAAGTTTCCAGCCTTAATGCACGGATCTCAGACAGGATTTTGAAACCAACATTTAAAAGTGAGATTTGCGTGTAAGAAGCACAATCCTCCAGGGTCTTCCTTTCTTCAGCATCAGAGAGATATGAGCCTCTAAAGGATGGAGGGAGGGGTTTGTGACTGTATGAGTGGCGGAACACGTTAAACATCAGCCCTGACAATAGGTTTTTAAATTATTTATAAAATTCACTAGGAAATCGGTCAGGAACGTGCACCTTTACATTCTGAAGCTGCTTCGCACCCTCCTGCACTGACCATGGCGCATTAAGGCACAACACTTATTCAGGGGTTACTCCTGGAAAACCCAGGTTCTTGAAAAATGACTCCATCTTAATCCATCTATCCTCATAATGGCAAGTCTGAAATAATTCGGAGAAAAATCTCGGACAGGAGGCATTAATATTTTGGAATTGAAGGTAAGGATCCCAGTACCTTCCGTAATTGAGGTAATAGCTTGAGAGGGGCGCTCGTTTTCCTGGCAAGATAGAATAAATACCTGCCTGGCTGATCACCGTGTTCAGACAGCCTTTGTTTTGCAAAAGTAAGTTCCTTCTTGGCTGTCTGTGTGAGCGTGGAATTCACTGTAGACCGAAGCATTGTGATCCTCTGCAGGTTAGCCACTGAGGGTCAATCACAGTATGCCCTCTCGGCTGCCCTCAGCTGTGCCTCAAACCAGCGTTCCTGCTCGCCCTTCTGCTGCATCCTAAGGAATAATTATTGCCTTGGCATAAGCCTTAGCAATTACTCATAGAGTGGATGAGTTACTGGTTGAATCTGAATTAATGGCTGAGAAAGATCTGAAATTATTGCAGTGGGCGGCCCAATGGCACAGTGGCACAATGGTTAGCACTGCTGCTTCATAGTGCTAGAAACCCGGGTTCAATTCCCGCCTCAGTTGACTGACTGTGTGGAGTTTACGCATTCTCCCCGTATCTGCGTGGGTTTCCTCCAGGTGCTCGGGTTTCCTCCAGGTGCTCCGGTTTCCTCCCACAGTCCAAAAATGTGCAGGTAAGGTGAATTGGCCGTGCAAAATTGCCCGTAGTGTTAGGTGAAGGTGTAAATGTCGGGAAATGGGCCTGGGTGGGTTGCGCTTCGGTGGACAGTGTGGACTTGTTGGGCCAAATGGCCTGTTTCTGCACTTTAAGTAATCTAATCTAAATACTCAATGAACTAACTAGTCTTGACAATAAAGGGATACATTCGCCAATGTATCCAAACTGCTATATTGCTCTTAATCAACAAGTATACTACTGCATGGTCAGAAACGGTAATATTCCCATTTGTATAGGATGCCACCAAATCCATGATTGTTGCAGGGATGGGGAAGGTATCAACCCTCGTGTGGCATTTCTGCGGGTTAAAGAAGAAAATAAAATCACTACTTCTGGTGTGGATCTGCCTCCAGACATCCACCAGCTCTAGTTCTGCACACAAATCCACTAATTGCTTACATTATAACGAGGGTATTGGAGCACCTTTGGACATTCTGTCCACGGTGGGGTCCATAAGACAGTGGAAATCTTCTACAATTATGTGCCACGATGCAAGATATCTGAGTTTGGAAAATGCATCTACCATGATTTTAGGAGGGTGCGCCGGGGGGGGGGGGGGGGGGGGGGTCAATAAACATTCAAAATACTGTATTATTTACTATAGTTCAAGGCTTTGGGGACCATGAGCTTCCCGTGAGAGTCAAATACGAACTAATTAGTTAAAGGGAAGATTCTTTTTATCCATTATGGCTTCTCCCCTACTCGTAGTATTAAAAGAGGAGAAATAAACCTGATCAAACCCGACCTGCTGTAATGTCAAATGTTCCTTGTCATCAAGGTGCATCTCCTGCAATAGGACCACATCCACCCTCTCTTTTTATGACTAGAAAGTACATTTTTCCTCTTTTCTGGCCAATAACTCCCCTTAATGCTCCATGTACACCATTTAAGCACATCATTACCCAGAACACACTGTAGCAACATTTGAACTCGAGAGAGGAAGAACTTGAATTACTGATCATTAATAAACAAAGTCTCATAAACCTTAAAAACTACACAAACTAAGACTACTGCAACTGCCAACTCTCAAAATTTTCCAAAATTAAGCATTTTAAATAAATGGCTGGGATGGAGTGGGTTAGGGAACCACTTTGCCCGTGCAGTGATGCAGAGCCCAACAAAGCAGACCTTCCAGATCGCCACCATGTTGGATTTCCCCATAACATTTCATCGATATTTTCATTTAATTTTGCACTATATTCCTGGATGTTCTGGAGCAGTGTGATTATGTACCACTGTCAACATTTCCCCAACATTGCACATTCCTGCCATTTCCCAATAATCCTTGACTCCTTTATTATTTATGAATCTTCTGTCCATGCCTCAAACATATTCAATATCTCTGCCTCCAATGATCTGCGGGGAAGAGAGTTCCAAATACTCTCACCACTGAGAAAACAAAAATTAACTTCATCTGAGCGAGAGATTATTTTCGTCTCCTTATCTGAGAAAGGATATAATTAAATTGGAAGCAGTTCAGAGATGTTTCACTTAATGTATTCCAGGAATGATGGTCTTATATTATGGAGGCTTTAACAGGTTACTCTTGGAATGAGAGGTGATCTTATTGAAACATACAAAACCTAGAGGAGAGTGGATCAGATAGATACCCACTGGGTGTTTACATAGTCCAAACTTCTTGTTGTTTTTATGGAATCTCTTCAGTGTGGAAGCAGGACATTCCGTCCATCAAGTCCACACTGACCCTCGGAACAGTATCCCCTCCTGTACCTGCCCCCCTACTCTATCCATGTAACCCTGCATTTCCCATGACTAAACTATCCAACCAAAACATCTCTGGGCACTATGGGCAATTTAGCATGACCAATCCGCTCTCAGCTGCATATCTTTGGATTGTGGGAGGAAACTGGAACAATGGGAGGAAACCCACACAGAGATGGGAAGAATGTTCAAAATCCAAATAGAGGTTTGCCCGAGGTTGGAATTGAACGCAGCTACTTGGTGATGGGAGGTAGCAGTGCTAACCACAGATCCACCATGCGCATCCGTTAGTTCTGTTAGTTACTTTTGGCTGACTAAAGAAATCTGCCTGACTTGTTCCTGTCACTGAACCTGACTCAGTCTGAGACCTTTATCATCGGCCATATCACCAACCTGGTTACTATTAAAATTTGGTGTGAGCAGTGGAGGAATGGGACGAGAAAAGGAAACAGTGACATCCTCCAACCTCCGTCAGAGCAGGAATTAGGAGAACTGCACAAAGTGGGATTTCAGTCAAGTGGGAATTCTCTTTCCCAGAAGTTTGGGATGGCGGGATCTTTATATTATATCGAAGCTGGCTTTATCTGATTTTCCATGGACAGTTGAATCAGGGATAATGGTGCATGGAAACAAACGTGCAGCTGGGATCACAAAGAGATGAGCCATGACCTTATATACTGGTGGAGTAGTGTGAAAGGGCCGAATGGCCCACTTGTGTCCCTCAGCCCTATGTTCTGATGTTCCATTCAGCCCTCGGACCTGCGGAACAGAGGCAGATCGAGGCCACTCCGATGGTTAGGTGTAGGTTTGGAAACGTACTTGGAAAATCCAGGCTGGAACAGGAAGTGACCAACCCCCAGTCTGTTTCCAGGCTTCTCCTCACTGTAACTTCTGCTCCAGATGTGGGTCATGTTGCAGACCCAGATACGCTGGGAATACAGTCACATACCCCACCCTGGGTTAAAAAAATAAATCCCCTGCTCTCCCTGAATGCAACATTGTACAACACGAATTCCAGCAAAATAACACGTTACTTTCCAAAAGCATGACATGTGAAATTAATAAATAGGAACAGGAGTAGGTCAATCTGTCCCTCAAGCTAACTCTGCCAATTGATAGAACGTGGCTGATCTACCCCAGGCCTCAACTTCACTATCTTGCCGACTCCTTGTATCCCTCCACACCTCTCTGGGTTAGGGAGTTCCAGACATTCACTACCTTCGGAGAGAAGCCATGACTCTGCATCTCAGATTGAAATCGATGTTCCTTATTCGGTATCTATATAATCGAGTTCGACAGCTTGCTCAAGAATGGAAAAAACTTCTCAACATCTACCTTCTCCAACCCCTTCTGTGTCTTGTAGGTTTCAGCAGGATCACTCCTCATTCATTTAAACCCTAATGAATTATCGCCTCACCATTTTAGAGATTCTAAATAACTCAACCCTTTCATCCCAGGAAACTGCCTAATGTACCAACCAAGTTACCTGCTGCATCAGCATGCTGACTTTATGTTTCATACACAGGAAGACTCCAATGCCTTTACTGTTCCTTTTCTGGAAGTCCTCTCCATGAAATAACAGCCTGCCTTTTGATTCTCAGTGTTATACTCAAACTCGGATGTATATTGTACTCAGCTCCCTCCTTCAGGCTGTCAGCTTAGATTGCAAATAACTGATGCCAGCAGACTGATATTTGTGGTACTCCAGCAGATACACCTTTAACATAAAGATCCATTAATCCTGACTCTCTGATTTCTGTGTTAACCCATCATCATCCCATGTTAATACAGTATCCGATGTCCTGGAGCTTCTGTTTTGTGTAAGAACTTTTGTTTTGTAATACCTTGTGGAAAATCTCTGGAAAGCCTGGTGTCTACCAGATCCCCTTTATCAAGTCCGCTTGTTACATTAACAGGCGTCTCCAGAAAAACCTTGCATGATTTTACAGGGCAAAATATCATTTCCCTTTCACAAAACCACACTGACTCTGCGTGAAGCTTTTCTAAATGTCTATATGTTTGTCCAAATGCGTTTTAAATGTTGTAACTGTCCTTGCATCTCCCACTCTTCCTCTGGAAGCTCATTCCATTCCCCACCACCCTCTGCGTAAAAACGCTGCCCTTTAGTCCCTTTTAAATCTACCCTCTTTCACCTTAAACCTATTCCCTCTATATTTGGATTCCCCTATCCTGTGGAAAAGACCTTGGCTATTCGCCCTATCCATATCTCTCATGATTTTATAAGTTTCTATGTCAGTCCTCGATATTCTACACTCCATCTGATGCTAACTTCAAGAACAAGCGTTTAAAGATAAGCACTGCAAAACTGAAGCAATATTAAAAATGACAGGTAACCAATACTCAGCAAAAACGTCATACTGTGATTTGTTTTTCTCCATGTTACAATACTAAGGCAGCATGAAACGCTTACTAGCGCCAATAAGAAGTCAAGCACCTGAATTCCTTTGTCTAAAGGGGGTAATGATCACGACAGTGAAAACGTATCTGTGGCCAGATTTATATAATACCACATGATCAACATTCTCCCTCCTGGCCTCCGTATGACTTTGTGTGGTTGTGTCTTCTTTATCTTGCATTCAATAGAGAGAACCCCTTTCCCCCATTCACACCTCAAATTCGACCCATGATACAGAATCTTTTCTTTCACCACTGCTAAAAGCGCGTTTATCTTTTGCCACACCCTCTTTTCTCTGTCACCCATCCTCCACCTCTGGCAAGGGACTAAAAGACCATTTTGCAATTGTATTCAGTTTTGAAGAATTGTCACACTGGACTGGAAACGCTAACTCTGTTTCTCTTTCTCTGCAGATGTTGACAGGCCTGCTGAGTTTCTCCAGAAATGAATAGGCACATAACGATTTTTCAATTAACCAATAATTATGGATACTGGAAATAAAAATAAAAAAAACATTTGTAGAAGGATCACTGGACCTGAAAGTTTAACTCTGCATTCACTCCAGAAAATTCTGCAACATCTTTCGCAATTTCTTCAGCAATTTCTGTTTTTGAACAATTTCCAACGACATATTGTCAAAGATGCCCAAACATCCTGTCCAACATGGAGCGCCGTTCACTGGGAACTGAACAGTAACGCATGGTGACAAGTTCCTTGACTCCTAAACTGCGTAAGGCTGGCATCACTGCTACTGCAGAGCTCTGAATCATGGTCAGGGAGAAAAACAGAAGGAAACACATTCACTTCAAATGCAGAAGATGGCATTACTGAAAGGAAAAGATTCAGATTAGTACCTTAAATGGATATTGTTTATGTAACAAATTGGAGGCGTGACACCAAGGAAAGACATCCAGCAGAATGAGAATATGAAAATGGAAGTATGTCCGCATCAGAAACCAGAGTAGGTCACTGAGTACAGGGCTGATGGTGCATGGTTCTCGGTGCGAACTGGGTGGGGGGAGGGGGGGGCGGTGAGGGGGTGGGCTGGCAGTCAATAGAATTGAATTGTAGATATTGCAGCTAAAACTGGGTTATCATCTGATACTGTATATTTCAATGACAATCTGTCACTTCTCCTCCAGGATAGTCCATCCATCTACCATTTCCATCAAGCCGATCCATGGGTCAGTGACGAGTGTGGGTGAACATGGTCGGGTCGGAATCACGTGCACGTAAACCTGATTACAACCCATTAAAGCTACCGCACTTGACTGGTTACACTACAAACAGCAGGACTAACATCTGATACAGAGGGAGAAATGATGCTAAGACTAATAAATCAGATCTAAGCTCTCTCGTCCTGTCAAATCCATGCATAAAAGTCGATGGACCATTAAACAACTTACTGGAGGAGAGGACTCCACAAATATCCCCATCCTAAATAATGGAACAGCCCTGTGCATCAATGTAAAAAATTCAGTATCTGCACCATCCTCAGCTCGATGTGTTGAGTCGATTACCCACCCCACCTTCACTATTATACCCTCAGAATCACTGATGCCCGTCTTCAACCAATTCAATTCACTGCACGTGACATGAAGCAACAGCTAGACACTGTAGATACGACAAAGGCATTTGGCCCTGGCACCATTCCTGCAATAGGACTGAGGACTTTTGCTACAAAACAAGCCGTGTACCTGAGGAAGCTGTTTCATTCCAGCTTCAACTCTGACAACCCCCTGGCAATGTGGGTAATTAGCAACTGCAGTCCTCACTTTCTCCTAATGTGGGTAATTACTCAACTATGCCCCATCCCCTAAGAAGGGAATAATTACAATCGGATCAATTACCACGCCCTCAGTCCCATCACGATAGTCAAATTGGTTGGGTTTTTTTGACAGAACTGTCACACAGCACAGAAATAATCGGTTCAGTGTGGTTTCCGATAGGCCCCCATGTGGAGATGGTGCTGTTGTGGAATTGTCATTGGATTGCTAATCCAGACCAGGCTAATTCTCTGGCAACTGGTGCAAATTAAAAACAATTAATAAAATATCGAGATCTTATACCTGGTGTCAGTAATAGTGATCATGTATTCAATGTCGATTATAGATGTCGATCTCCTTCCCCAGTGTACTTTCAGGAAGTGAATTCCCTGAACTTTCCTGGTCTGGCCTAAAAGTGACTCCAGACACACAGACATGTGATACACTCGTCAATGGTCTCTGAAACGGCCAAGCAAGACACTCAATTGTATCAAACTGCTCCGAGGTCTTAAAGGAGAAACCCGGAGAAAACGGCCGGCACCAGCCTCGTTATCAGAAAAGGGAATGGGAAACACAATCCTGTCGACCCTGCAGAGACCTCCTTCCTAACAGCTGAGAGCTTGTGACAACATTTACAGAGCTTTCCCACACACTGCACAGAAGCATTGGGAAAGGAATACGTCATACAACTCATTGAGCTTTCCACATTCTACTTAAAGGCCGAACATCTCCTCAATGCAGTTTTCCCCATACAATATTCATATCCCTGAATATGTTTAAACATTGTGAAACATAAAATGAGAACTGCTGTAGTCCATTCAGCCCATCAGTTTTGCGCCTCCATTCTATGTACAGGCAGTTCACTGATAATGCGTGTTGATTAAGTACAATTTGGCTGCAATGCGATTCATTAAACTTTTTCTATAAAGTGAACTGGCGTTTACTGTCACGCGATTCCTTGTCGGGCACCAGCTGAACAGCAAATCCTGCCTCAGAAACCCTCTGTCTACAAAAGGTACAATCAATGTGTTCAGCAAAAACAGGAATGCAATCGGCTCTGCAGGCCTTGAAACTGAGCATGAAACTGGGAATTGTAGTCTATATTTAGAAAGCACTTTATTTCAAACTGTGGGGAGAATCTTGGGGAGAACTGGAATTTTCCATCGGCATCACATGGTCAGTTAGCCCCCGCGCGCTTTCTGGTGAAGATTGTGGTGAAAGGTACAGTGCTCCAGTGAGTGACTGTAGTGTGAAAGTGTTACATTTACAGCACTGTTCCATTACAACGTGTAATTTAAAGATTTATTTAGACTGTTCTATTGTCTGTTAGATCAAATTTAATTTTTGGTTTTTACTGATATTTTTGGGGGTTCACCATTTACCCTCTTTTTTCCATAGACCCCATTATTTATATTGCACGATTTTGTACAACACTGTGCTGCACAGGAACACAGTTATTGCGTTATTGGAGAACAACCTGGAGTGATAGCTGATTTTCTATCTTCACACCATACTCCTGCTCTCTCCCTATTCCTTTAGTTTCCAGAAATCCTTATTTATATTCAGCCCCTTGACTTCCACAGCCTGATCTGGGAGAGAGTACCTCTGGTTTGCCAGTCTTCGAGTGCAGGCAGTTATTCTCATCTCAATGCAAAGTGGCCTATCTGTACCTAATATTGTGGCCCCTTATTTTAGACATCCCAGCCAGGGGAATTACCATCCCTGCTTCTAATCTGTCTCGCCCTGTCAGAGTGTTATATATTTCACTGACATTTCCATTCATTTTCCTAAACCCCATTAAATACAGGTCCAGTTGCCCCAAACTCTGCTCCCACAACAAGTCTGTCATCCCAGAGATCAGTCTGGTCATCCTTTGCTGCTCTCCCTCAATGTCAGGTTGGTCGTCTGTTAGGAAAAGAGACCAAAACTGCACACAATACTGCACAATGTTCGAGATGGGGTCTCACCAGGGCCCTGTACAGATGCGGTAAGATACATAGAACATAGAACATAGAAGAATAGAGCGCAGTACAGGCCCTTTGGCCCTCGATGTTGCGCCGATTCAAATCCACCTAACCTCCACGAGCCCACTATCCTCCATATGGCTATCCAATGCCCGCTTAAATGCCCATAAAGAGAGAGAGTCCACCACTGCTACTGGCAGGGCATTCCATGAACTCACGACTCGCTGAGTAAAGAATCTACCCCTAACATCTGTCCTATACCTACCACCCCTTAATTTAAAGCTATGCCCCCTCGTAATAGTTGACTCCATACGTGGAAAACGGTTCTCATGGTCAACCCTATCTAAACCCCTAATCATCTTGTGCACCTCTATCAAGTCACCCCTAAACCTTCTTTTCTCCAATGAAAACAGCCCCAAGTGCCTCAGCCTTTCCTCATACGATCTTCCTACCATACCAGGCAACATCCTGGTAAACCTCCTCTGCACCCGTTCCAGTGCCTCCACATCCTTCCGATAGTATGGCGACCAGAACTGCACACAATACTCCAGATGCGTCCGCACCAGAGTCTTATACAACTGCAACATGACCTCAGGACTCCGGAACTCAATTCCTCTACCAATAAAAGTCAGTACGCCATATGCCTTCTTCACCACACTATTTACCTGGTGGCAACTTTCAGAGGTCTGTGTACATGGACACCAAGATCTCTCTGCTCATCCACGCTACTAAGTATTCGACCATTAGCCCAGTACCCCATCTTTTTGTTACTCTTACCAAAGTGAATCACCTCACACTTACCTACATTGAACTCCATTTGCCACCTTTCTGCCCAGTTCTGCAGCTTATCAATATCCCGCTGTAACCTGCCACATCCTTCCTCACTGTCTACAACTCTGTAGTTTATACAGAGGGGAGTGTTTTAGGTGAATGGAGAGGTTTAGAGAGAAAGTGGGTTGTTTCGACTGGAGGACCAAACAGAGATATGGAGGGTGGTCATAGATGATGTTTATAGATACAGGAAGGTTTCGGTTCTGCAGATTAGTTAGATACGGAGGGTGTGGTGTCTGACAGATTTTCCAGAAATTTTGGTTGGAGACAGTTTCACAGATAAGGGAGCATTAGTAACCTCCTCCAGAATGGCAAAAGTGGGAAGGGTTGTCGGGGAGAGTGGCGTTTACACAGATAGAGGTGTAAGTGCTGGAGAAGGTTATGGAGATGAGTAGTGGATGGAGAGACTGGCGGAGATTACATTAGTAGTGGGGTGCGAGTGATGGGAGGATGTTACACAGATTGTGGGTCTTATAGGAACTGAAAGTCACATGATTTGTTGTGGTTCTACAGGTTGGGAGTGCTGCAGGGACCTGAGAGGCTATTTGGGTCTCCCCAGATTGATCGTGTCTTTAGGACTGTAAGAGGTTACATAGATACAGAAACATTAAAGACAATGTGTGTCTTCCCCTTTTTCCTGAACAGAGTGACACACCTCTCATTGGCCAGGGATTCCTAAACCTGCTAGCAATTCCCTTCACCCTAACAGGGACATACTGGATGCTTGAGAGAACACTGTTAAAAGCTTCCCATTTGCCAGTCATTCCTTTTCATTCCAACAGACCGACCCAATCGATTTTAGTCATGATTTGGACATGCCAGTATTGAACCTGGGTGGGCAAAGTTAATAATCACACAACACGGGTTATAGTCCAGCAGGTTTATTTGCAAGCACTAGCTTTCGAAGCACTGCTTCTTCAACAGGTGGATGTGGAGCACAATCCTAAGGCACCGAATTTATAGCAACAGGAATATAGTGTCATGGAATGAAATATTAAACAAGCTTAGATTAAGTATTTTATCTTTTTAGAATGATCACCAGAGCTTCTAAATCTAGCGCTTTCAAATACAAAGGGACCTCGATTATCCAAATATCAATTAACCCAATATCAGATTATTCAAAGGAGATCTCGAAGTCCCGATAGAAACATTACATCAAAGAGCCGTTTCAAACCCTGATTGTGTTTTTATTTGTTTACACTGATTAAAACCGATCTCGGCTGATTGAAATGCTGCTGAGAACAGTCCTGGACATCGAGCCCAGGGACCATCTCCAAATGATTGACCTCTCACCCTCTCCCCACACTTAGCCGAGAGTTAAATATAGGGATAAATCCTAACCCCCCCTTCCCCAGATATTCTCTCGAACATTGTCCTGTATAGGGCAAAGGTGAAACTTTTTGAGATGTTGCAGTAAAAGGTTGTGTATGGCTGTCTGAACGTGTGTGTGCATGTGCATGTGCATGTGCGCTATTTCGAGACTTACCCCCGCAAAAGCAGTAGATGTCTTACTGTTGATGTCCACTCCAGCTGCCCAGAAGGGGGAGGGGATGAAGGGGGCAGGGGGCCGGGTACACGGCCGTGGACATGGATTGGACAGTGGGTGTGGTAGGCGGAGGGCGGTGTTGGACGGGTTTGGGAACTGGCTGAGGTTGATGTCGAACGTGTTTAGGAAGTGGGGGCAGGCGGCGAGTGGAGGGCGATGTCCGACGGTTGTGGCGGCAGGGGCCGCTTTTTCGTGGGTTTGGGACGGGTGGGGGGTGACATTGAGGGGTGGGTAGGGGCGGTGTTGGATGGGTTTGGAGGCGAGCGGGATGTGATTTGGGGGTTTGGCAGGGTGTGGGGGCTCGCTCATGGCTTGCTGCTGCCTAGTCACCTGAACAGGGAGCAGACTGGACTGAAAGCTCCGAGCCCCAGAGGAAGGGCATTGAATCGATTAACTGAACACTCAATTATCCGAACGAAATAGTGCCCACCCATCTCGTTCAGATAACCGAGATTCCTCTGTAAACCATCTGGACTATAGCCTGGTGTTGTGTGATTTTTACCTTCACCCAATCAAACCCTGCTGGATCCTGCTGAATGGCTCCAATATTGGCCCAGTTCCAGTTTAAGACCTAAATCTGTCAACCTGTCTGATCTTTTTCCATAACTCTGTTAAAACAAAGACAGTTGTGGTGACTGGATGCAATGTGCTCTCCGACTGATACTTCAGTCACTTGTCTGACCTCGTTTTCTGAGGAGAGGTCTCGTGTTGCATCCGCCTGAGTAGCGTAGAGCCGTCTACATCTTGGTTTCAGAAACGTTTTTGGACACATTATACAAATTCCACCCTGTACAGGCCTTTGACACTCTGGGTGACCCAGTCAATCCAGGGGAAGTTAAAATTTCCATCCAATGCTATTCTATTATTTTTATAGATACCTGCAAACTCACGACACATTTTCTCCTCTAGTACCCGCTGGCCATTTGAGGGTCTAGAACACCATCCTTGCAGACAGACCATCCCCTTTTTGTTTCTAACTTTTAAATATATGGCCTCATTTGATGGTCTCTAAGCACTGTTGTTATGTCCTTCCTAATCAAAGGGGCAGCTCCCCCTCACTTACTTGTCATTCTGTCACGCCTGTAGCTTCTGTATCCTGGAACAGTGAGCTGCCAGTCCTGCCCTCTCTCAGCCATGTTTCTGTTACAGCTATAATATCCCAGTTCCCAGAGCTAATCCATGCTCTGAGCTCATCTGCCTTACTAGTCAGGTCTAGTATGTTGAAACAAATGCTCTTTAAACCAGCAGTCCTTACCCTCCCTCGACTATGCCCCTGGCTGTCCTTGCTCTTGATGGCTGATGTACTTTCCTGTGACTTTTCGATGGTCCCTCTCTTACTCAGAGTCACAACTCCCTGCCAAACTAGTTTAGATCCTCCTGGGTAACTTGAGAAAATTTCCTCCCTGGAATATTAGTGCCCCTCTGCTTCAAGTACAAACCATCCCCTTTGTACAGGTCACCTCTACCCCAGAAGAGATCTCAATGGCCCAAGAACTGAAAACCTTGCCCGCTTCACCAGCTTCTCAGCCACATATCCATCCGGCTTATCTTTCTATTTCTATCCTCACTGGCACGTGGCACTGGGAGTAATCTGGAGATCATTAATATCAATATCCTCCCTTTTTAACTTCTCCCCTAACTCCCTGTACTCATTTCACAGGACCCCATCCCTTTGCCTACCTCTGTCATATGGACCGATGTGCACAATGACCTCTGGCTGTTCACCCTCCACCTTCAGAATGTTCAGTAACCGCTCAGAGACATCCTTGACCCTGGCATCCGGGAGGCAGCACACCATCCTGGGGTCTCCTCTGCAGCCACACAGTCTCCTGTCTTTCCCCCTCACATCTGAGTCTCCTATCAGTATTGCGATCATTAGAGAGGATCTGGCAAACAGAGACTGGGAGGAACTCCCTGCAGTTGGGTCTATGTTAGGAAAGTGGGAGTATTTTAAAGTGATGCAGTGAGAACGCAGGGCCAGTGTGCTCCTTGAAGAGTGAATAGTAAAGGCAGCAAGTCCAGCGAATACTGATCAAGTGATATCGTGAGTTAGATAAAGAAAATACAGTACAATAAAATCAGGTGAAACCCTTCACAAGTATAGAGAGTGCAAGGGGATTGTGGAAAATGAGGGACAAACAATGGTCATGAAATATATTTGGCAGATACGATTGCGGAAAAGCCACAGGTATTTTATCAGCATCGTGAGAGTAAGAGGATTCCCAGCGAAAGAGGGAGGCCTGTGAGAAACCAAAGGGACAATCTGTGCATGGAGCCAGAGGAAGGAGGTGAGGTCTTCAATGAATACTACCCATCTCTATTCACACAGGACAAAGACATTGCAGCCAGGGATTTCAGTCAGGATGGTGAGGTTCCAGAATATGTTAAGATCAATAAGGAGGAGGTATTAAATTATTTCATAGGCATAAAGGTGGAGAAATCCCCAGTACCCAATGAAATGTATCACAGACTGCTATGGGAGGTAATGGAGGAGATTGCTAGGGCCCTGGTGGATATATTTAATACTTTGCTGGCCATGGGTGAAGTACTGAATGACTGGAGGATCACTAATGTGGTTCCTTTATTCAAGAAGGGTAGCAGGGATAGGCCAGGAAATTCAGAGCAGGTAGTCTGACAGCAGTGAGAGGGTAATTGGGAACAATTCTGAGGGACAGGTTGAATCAATAACTGGAAAGGCAGGGATCGATTAGTGATACTCAGCACGGATTTGGAAGAGGAAGATAATGTTTGATGAAATCAGCTGAAATTTCTTTGAAATTACAATTGAAGATATTGATGAGGGCAGTGCAGATGATGTGGGTTCCATGGAATTCATTCAGGCCTTTGACAAGGTCCCACGTGGAAGGCTCATCCAAATGGGAAGAGCCCATGGGATCCAAGGCAAGTTGGCAAATTGGATTCAAAATTGTTGTGTGGGTTGGTTTTGTGATTGAAAACCTTTGCCCAGCGGATGTACCACAGGGATCTGTGCAGGAACCATTGCTGTTCCTTAGGGGCATTAGTCACTTGGATGTGAAAGCAGAAGGTATCATTAGTAGGTTTGTAGATGACATGAAAGGTGAGGGTGTTGTCCACAGTGAGGGGGGTGGCCTCAGGCTGCGGTCTGAAGGTTGAGGCTGGGACAGAATTTCAAGAGAATCATTTCAATCAACAAGCCCGGCAAGAGCACAGCAGGCAATGAGGGAAAACTGATCAATTAAGCTGCATTTACTTTAATGTAAAAGGCCTAACAGGTTATACAGATGAACGCACGGCATGGTTGGGAGCATGGGACAGGGACATCACAGGAATTACAGAAACACAGCTGAGGGAGGGGCAGGACAGGCAGCTCAATGTTCCCGGGACAGATGCTACAGGAAGGATAGAAGGAGAGGCAAGAGAAGAGGGGGATTGGTGTTTTTGATCAGTGAAAACATCACTGTAGCGCTTAGAGACCATATTCCTGGGGATCGCCCAGTGAAACTGTAATAGCAGAACTTAGAAATACAGCTGGATGATCAGTTTGATATGACGGTACTGCAGGCCTGCAGTAGTCAGCGGGAAATTGAGCAGCAAATACGTCGGAGATCTCAAATATCTGTAAGAATGATAGAGTTGTAATGGTCGGGGATTTAACTTTCCAAACCTAGACTGAGACTGCCATAATGTTCACAGCTTGGATGGGAGGGATTTGTTCAGTGTGTTCAAGAAAACTTTCTCAGTCAGTATGTAAGTGGTCCGACTGGAGAACGGAATGAAACAACACCTCCCCTCGGAAACAAGGTGGAGAAAGGGGCTGAAGTGTCTGTGGGGCAGCACTTTAACAAAGTCGCCACAATTCTATTAGTTTGAAAATAGCGATGGAAAAGGACAGGCCTGGTCCACAAGTTAAAGATCAACACTGGCCTTGCCCCAGTCCAGAAGGTATTCGGCAAGACTGTCCAAAAGTTGATTCATGGAGGCTATTTGAAATTAAAGGGATGTCGGGCAAGTGGGATTCTTTCAAAAGAGAGACAAATTAAGATTTCAGGGCCAGCATATTCCTGTTAGTGTGAAGGACAATGCTGACACGTGGGAAATGCTGGATGACTGGGGATATTGAGGCTCTGGTCAAGACAAAAGGGGACACATGTCCTATATAGCCAGCTGGATTAAGTCAATCCCTTGAAGATCATTGTGGGTGTGGTAATACTCTTAAGAGGGAAACCATGAGGGCCTAAAGGGGAACTGACAGCTTTGGCAGATAAAGTTCAGGAAAATCCAGAGAGATTCTACAAGTATATTAACAACAGAAGATTAACTCGAGACAGGATGTGACCCCTGAAAGATCAATGAAGCCATTCGAGTGTGAACCCACAGGAAATGAGTGAGGTCAGAAACAAGAAATTCACGTCAGAATTTACTGTGGAAAAAAAACGCTGGGGAAGCAGGGAAATAAACAATGATATTTTCAAAAGAGCCCACATTGGAGAACAGGAGACACTGAAGGTTTTCAAACACATTAACATTATTCAACTCCCTGGGAACTAATCATGTATATCCTAGGACATTGGGGTAAGTTAGGGAAGATACTTACAATGATATTTCTATCACTGACAGCCACGGGTGGTGAGGTGGAAGTCTGGAGGGTGGCTAATGTTGTGCCAGTATTTAGGATAGGCTGTGAGGGAAAGCCAGGGGCCTAAACACCAATTAGCTTGATGTCAGTCGTGCGAATGTTGTTGGAGGCGGACACAAACGGACACAAAATGGGCTTGACAGTAAGAAACAGAGGGTAGTGGGAGAGGGTTGTTGTGCATTCTGGGGGCCTCTGACCAGCGGTGTGCCATAAGGATCGGTGCAGGATCCACACATGTGCATTATTGACATAAACGAGAATATATGAATTATTGTTTGTAAATTTGTGGATAGTAAAATACATGTTATAATTGGCAGCGAATACAGTTATCAAAGGTGATCTTAATCAACTGAGCCAGTGGGTCAAGAAATGAAAGATGGGAGTTGAATTCAGGTGTTGGGTGTTGTTAAGATAAACCACAGTTAATGGTTGGGCTCTGGACAGTGTTGTCTAGCAGAGAAAGACCAAGGGGTGCACTTACATTGTTCCTTGGAAGTGGCATCACAGGTGGGCAGGGCGGGGAAAGCAGATTCGGCACACTAGCCCTCATGGGTCAGAGCATT